>NW_027552411.1:39625-99320 GCF_045843805.1 Urocitellus parryii | reverse complement strand
GCAAACATATTTCACCCAATCTTGATGATACTTGCAGGAAATGATCAGTACACCAATCCCACTTGGCTCACCGAATTTCGTTCCTCTAGTTTAAACCGTTCCTTTGCAGTAATCGTTTTCATGTTTAGGTTTCACTCTGTTTTCTCCTATATGGATACATGTAGTTGGAACTCTAAATCAAACACGGTTTGTGCTAGCTCTTTGAACCTTGGCACAATAATGTAGTTCCAAGTTCGATCGCTATGGTTTGTTTCCTATTGATGTAGCCCCAAGCAGAGACTGACGAGAATCACTTTCATTGAAAGGGGTTGCCAAGCTTCCACAAAACTACGAGTTTCCGGAAATCTCAGCAAACATTTTTTCACCCAATCTTGCTGATACTTGCAGGTAATGATCACTACACCAATCCCACTTGGCTCACCAAATTTCGTTTTTCTAGGTTAAATCGTTCCTTTGCAGTAACCATTTTCATGTTTAGGTTTCACTCTGTTTTCTCCTATATGGATACATATATTTGGAACTCTAAATTAAACACGGTTTGTGCTAGCTCTTTGAAACTTGGCACAATAATAGAGTTCCAAGTTCTATCGCTATGGTTTGTGTCCTATTGAAGTAGCCCCTAGCAGTGATTGACGAGAATCACTTTCATTGAAAGGGGTGCCAAGCTTCCAAAAAACTACGAGTTTCCGGAAATCTCAGCAAACATTTTTTCACCCAATCTTGATGATTCTTCCATTTAATGATCAGTACACAAATCCCTATTGACTCACCAAATTTCGTTCTTCTAGGTTAAACCGTTCCTTTGCAGTAACCGTTTTCATGTTTAGGTTTCACTCTGTTTTGTCCTATATGGATACATGTAGTTTGAACTCTAAATCAAACACGGTATGTTCTATCTCTTTGAAACTTGGCACAATAATGTAGTTCAACGTTCTATCACTATGGTTTGTGTGCTATTGAAGTAGCCCCAAGTAGAGAATGACGAGAATCACTTTCATTTAAAGGGGTTGCCAAGGTTCCAAAAAACTATGAGTTTCCTGAAATCTCAGCAAACATTTTTTCACCCAATCTTGATGATACTTGCAGGTAATGATCAGTACACCAATCCTACTTGGCTCACCAAATTTCGTTCTTCTAGGTTAAACCGTTCCTTTGCAGTAACCGTTTTCATGTTTAGGTTTCACTCTGTTTCCTCCTATATGGATACATGTAGTTGGAACTCTACATCAAACACGGTTTGTGCTAGCTCTTTGAAACTTGGCACAATAATGTAGTTCCAAGTTCTATCACTATGGTTTGTGCCCTATTGAAGTAGCCCCAAGCAGAGACTGACGAGAATCACTTTCATTGAAAGGGGTTGCCAAGCTTCCAAAAAACTACGAGTTTCATGAAATCTCAGCAAACATTTTTTCACCCAATCTTGATGATACTAGCAGGTAATGACCAGTACACAAATGTAACTTGGCTCACCAAATGTCGTTCTTCTAGGTTAAACCGTTCCTTGGCAGGAACCATTTTCATGTTTAGGTTTCACTCTGTTTTCTCCTATAGTATACATGTATTTGGATCTCTAAATCAAACACGGTTTGTGCTAGCTCTTTGAAACTTGGCACAATAATGTAGTTCCAAGTTCTATCGCTATGGTTTGTGTCCTATTGAAGTAGCATCAAGCAGAGACTGACGAGAATCACTTTCATTGAAAGGGGTTGCCAAGCTTCCAAATCTACGAGTTTCCTGAAATCTCAGCAAACATTTTTTCACCCAATCTTGATGATACTTGCAGGTAATGACCAGTACAACAATCCCACGTGGCTCACCAAATTTCGTTCTTCTAGGTTAAACGGTTCCTTGTCGGTAACCGTTTTCAAGTTTAGGTTTTCACTCTGTTTTCTCCTAGAGGATACCTGTATTTGGAACACTAAATCAAACACTGTTTGTGCTAGCTGTTTGAAACTTTGCACAATAATGTAGTTCCAAGTTCTATATCTATGGTTTGTGTCCTATTGAAGTAGCCCCAAGCAGAGACTGTCGAGAATCACTTTCATTGAAAGGGGTTGCCAAGCTTCCAGAAAACTACGAGTTTCCTGAAATCACAGCAAACATATTACACCCAATCTTGATGATACTTGCAGGTAATGATCAGTACACCAATCCCACTTGGCTCACCAAATTTCGTTCCTCTAGTTTAAACCGTTCCTTTGCAGTAACCGTTTTCATGTTTAGGTTTCACTCTGTTTCCTCCTATATGGATACATGTAGTTGGAACTCTAAATCAAACACGGTTTGTGCTAGCTCTTTGAAACTTGGCTAAATAATGTAGTCCAAGTTCTATTGCTATCGTTTGTTTCCCATTGATGTAGCCCCAAGCAGAGACTGACGAGAATCACTTTCATTGAAAGGGGTTGCCAAGCTTCCAAATACTACGAGTTTCCTGAAAACTCAGCAAACATTTTTTCACCCAATCTTGATGATACTTGCAGGTAATGATCAGTACACCAATCCCACTTGGCTCACCGAATTTCATTCCTCTAGTTTAAACCGTTCCTTTGCAGTAATCGTTTTCATGTTTAGGTTTCACTCTGTTTTCTCCTATAGGATACATGTATTTGGAACTCTAAATCAAAAACGGTTTGTGCTAGCTCTTTGAAACTTGGAACAATAATGTAGTCCAAAGTTCTATCGCTATGGTTTGTGTCCTATTGAAGTAGCCCCAAGCAGAGACTGACGAGAATCACTTTCATTGAAAGGGATTGCCAAGCTTCCAAAAAACTACGAGTTTCCTGAAATCTCAGCAAACATTTTTTCACCCAATCTTGCTGATACTTGCAGGTAATGATCACTACACCAATCCCACTTGGCTCACCAAATTTCGTTTTTCTAGGTTAAATCGTTCCTTTGCAGTAACCATTTTCATGTTTAGGTTTCACTCTGTTTTCTCCTATATGGATACATATATTTGGAACTCTAAATCAAACACAGTTTGTGCTAGCTCTTTGAAACTTGGCACAATAATAGAGTTCCAAGTTCTATCGCTATGGTTTGTGTCCTATTGAAGTAGCCCTAGCAGAGATTGACGAGAATCACTTTCATTGAAAGGGTTGCCAAGCTTCCAAAAAACTACGAGTTTCCGGAAATCTCAGCAAACATTTTTTAACCCAATCTTGATGATTCTTCCATTTAATGATCAGTACACAAATCCCTATTGGCTCACCAAATTTCGTTCTTCTAGGTTAAACCGTTCCTTTGCAGTAACCGTTTTCATGTTTAGGTTTCACTCTGTTTTCTCCTATATGGATACATGTAGTTTGAACTCTAAATCAAACACTGTATGTTCTATCTCTTTGAAACTTGGCACAATAATGTAGTTCAACGTTCTATCACTATGGTTTGTGTGCTATTGAAGTAGCCCCAAGTAGAGACTGAAGAGAGTCACTTTCATTGAAAGCGGTTGCCAAGCTTCCAAAAAACTATGAGTTTCCTGAAATCTCAGCAATCATTTTTTCACCCAATCTTGATGATACTTGCAGGTAATGATAAGTACACCAGTCCTACTTGGCTCACCAAATTTCGTTCTTCTAGGTTAAACCGTTCTTTGCAGTAACCGTTTTCATGTTTAGGTTTCACTCTGTTTCCTCCTATATGGATACATGTAGTTGGAACTCTACATCAAACACGGTTTGTGCTAGCTCTTTGAAACTTGGCACAATAATGTAGTTCCAAGTTCTATCACTATGGTTTGTGCCCTATTGAAGTAGCCCCAAGCAGAGACTGACGAGAATCACTTTCATTGAAAGGGGTTGCCAAGCTTCCAAAAAACTACGAGTTTCATGAAATCTCAGCAAACATTTTTTCACCCAATCTTGATGATACTAGCAGGTAATGACCAGTACACAAATGTAACTTGGCTCACCAAATGTCGTTCTTCTAGGTTAAACCGTTCCTTGGCAGTAACCATTTTCATGTTTAGGTTTCACTCTGTTTTCTCCTATAGGATACATGTATTTGGATCTCTAAATCAAACACGGTTTGTGCTAGCTCTTTGAAACTTGGCACAATAATGTAGTTCCAAGTTCTATCGCTATGGTTTGTGTCCTATTGAAGTAGCATCAAGCAGAGACTGACGAGAATCACTTTCATTGAAAGGGGTTGCCAAGCTTCCAAAATCTACGAGTTTCCTGAAATCTCAGCAAACATTTTTTCACCCAATCTTGATGATACTTGCAGGTAATGATCAGTACACCAATCCCACTTGTCTCACCAAATTTCGTTCTTCTAGTTTACACCGTTCCTTTGCAGTAACCGTTTTCATGTTTAGGTTTCACTCTGTTTTCTCCTATATGGATACATGTAGTTGGAACTCTAAATCAAACACGGTTTGTGCTAGCTCTTTGACACTTTGCACAATAATGTAGTTCCAAGTTCTATATCTATGGTTTGTGTCCTATTGAAGTATCCTCAAGCAGAGACTGACGAGAATCACTTCAATTGAAAGGGGTTGCCAAGCTTCCAAAAAACTACGAGTTTCCTGAATTCTCAGCAAACATTTTTTCACCAATCTTGATGATACTTGCAGGTAATGATCAGTACACCAATCCCACTTCGCTCACCAAATTTCGTTCTTCTAGGTTAATCCGTTCCTTTGCAGTAACCGTTTTCATGTTTAGGTTTCACTCTGTTTTCTCCTATATGGATACATGTAGTTGGTAATCTAAATCAAATCCGTTTTGTGCTAGCTCTTTGAAACTTTGCAAAATAGTGGAGTTCAGAGTTCTATCTCTATCATTTGTTTCCTATTGATGTAGCCCCAAGCAGGGACTGACGAGAATCACTTTTATTGAAAGGGGTTGCCAAGCTTCCAAAAAACTACGAGTTTCCTGAAATCTCAGCAAACATTTTTTCACCCAATCTTGATGATACTTCCATTTAATGATCAGTACACCAATCCCACTTGGCTCACCAAATTTCGTTCTTCTAATTTAAACGGTTCCTTGGCAGTAACCGTTTTCATGTTTAGGTTTCACTCTGTTTTCTCTTATATGGATACATGTATTTGGAACTCTAAATCAAACACGGTTTGTGCTAGCTCTTTGAAACTTGGCACAATAATGTAGTTCCAAGTTCTATCACTATGATTTGTGTCCTATTGAAGTAGCCCCAAGCAGAGACTGACGAGAAACACTTTCATTGAAAGGGATTGCTAGGCTTCCAAAAAACTACGAGTTTCCGGATATCTCAGCAAACATTTTTTCACCAAATCTTGATGATAATTCCATTTAATGATCAGTACACCAATCCCAATTGGCTCACCAAATTTCGTACTTCTAGGTTAAACCGTTCCCTTTGCAGTCACCGTTTTCAAGTTGAGGTTTCACTCTGTTTTTTCCTATATGGATACATGTATTTGGAACTCTAAATCAAACACGGTTTGTGCTAGCTCTTTGAAACTTGGCACAATAATGTAGTTCCAAGTTCTATCGCTATGGTTTGTGTCCTATTGAGGTAGCCCCAAGCAGAGAGTGACGAGAATTACTTTCATTGAAAGGGGTTGCCAAGCTTCCAAAAAACTACGAGTTTCCGGAAATCTCAGCAAACATTTTTTCACAAATATTGATGATATTTAATAATCAGTACACCAATCCCACTTCGCTCACCAAATGTCGTTCTTCAAGGTTAAACCGTTCCTTTGCAGTAACAGTTTTCATATTTAGGTTTCACTCTGTTTTCTCCTATATGGATACATGTAGTTGGAACTCTAAATCAAACACGGTTTGTGCTAGCTCTTTTAAACGTGGCACAATAATGTAGTTCCAAGTTCTTTCGCTATGGTTTGTGTCCTATTGAAGTACCCCAAGCAGAGACTGTCGAGAATCACTTTCATTGAAAGGGGTTGCCAAGGTTCCAAAAAACTACGAGTTTCCTGAGATCTCAGGAAACATTTTTTCACCCAATCTTGATGATCCTTGCAGGTAATGATCAGTACACCAATCCCACTTGGCTCACCAAATTTCGTACTTCTAGGTTAAACCATTCCTTTGCAGTAACCGTTTTCATTTTTAGGTTTCACTCTCTTTTCTCCTATATAGATACATATATTTGGAACGCTAAATCAAACACATTTTGTGCTAGCTCTTTGAAACTTGGCACAATAATGTAGTTCCATGTTCTATCGCTATGGTTTGTGTCTTATTGAAGTAGCCCCAAGAAGAGACTGACTAGAATCACTTTCATTGAAAGGGGTTGCGAAGCTTCCATAAAACTACGAGTTTCCTGAAATTTCAGCAAACATTTTTTCACCCAATCTTGATGATACTTCTATTTAATGATCAGTACACCAATCCCACTTGGCTCACCAAATTTCGTTCTTCTAATTTAAACCGTTCCTTGTCAGTAACCGTTTTCATATTTAGGTTTCACTCTGTTTTCTCCTATATGGGTACATGTAGTTGGAACTGTAAATCAAACACTTTTTGTGCTAGCTCTTTGAAACTAGGCACAATAATGTAGTTCCAAGTTCTATCGCTATGGTTTGTGTCTTATTGAAGTAGCCCCAAGCAGAGACTGACAAGAATCACTTTCATTGAAAGGAGTTGCGAAGCTTCCAAAAAACTATGAGTTTCCTGAAATCTCAGCAAACATTTTTTCACCCAATCTTGATGATACTTGCAGGTAATGATCAGTACACCAATCCCACATGGCTCACCAAATTTCGTTCTTCTAATTTAAACCGTTCCTTTGCAGTCACCGTTTTCATGTTTAGGTTTCACTCTGTTTTCTCCTATATGGATACATGTATTTGGAACTCTAAATCAAACACGGTTTGTGCTAGCTCTTTGAAACTCGGCACCATAATGAAGTTCCAAGTTGTATCGCTATTGTTTGTGTCCTATTGAAGTAGCCCCAAGCAGAGACTGACGAGAATCACTTTCATTGAAAGGGGTTGCCAAGCTTCCAAAAAACTACTAGTTTCCGGAAATCTCAGCAAACGTTTTTTAACCCAATCTTGATGATACTTGCAGGTAATGATCAGTACACCAATCCCACTTGGCTCACCAAATTTCGTTCTTGTACGTTAAACCGTTCCCTTGCAGTCACCGTTTTCATGTTTACGTTTCACTCTGTTTTCTCCTATATGGATACATGTAGTTGGAACTCTAAATCAAACACGGTTTGTGCTAGCTCTTTGAAACATGGCACAATAATGTAGTGTCAAGTTCTATCGCTATGGTTTGTGTCCTATTGAAGTACCCCCAAGCAGAGACTGACGAGAATCACTTTCATTGAAAGGGGTTGCCAAACGTCCCAAAAACTATGAGTTTCCTGAAATCTCAGCAAACATTTTTTTCTCCCAATCTTGATGATACTTCCATTTAATGATCAGTACACCATCCCCCTTGGCTCACCAAATTTCGTACTTCTAGGTTAAACCATTCCTTTGCAGTAACCGTTTTCATTTTTAGGTTTCACTCTCTTTTCTCCTATATAGATACATATATTTGGAACGCTAAATCAAACACATTTTGTGCTAGCTCTTTGAAACTTGGCACAATAATGTAGTTCCATGTTCTATCGCTATGGTTTGTGTCCTATTGAAGTAGCCCCAAGAAGAGACTGACTAGAATCACTTTCATTGAAAGGGGTTGTGAAGCTTCCAAAAAACTACGAGTTTCCTGAAATCTCAGCAAACATTTTTTCACCCAATCTTGATGATACTTCTATTTAATGATCAGTACACCAATCCCACTTGGCTCACCAAATTTCGTTCTTCTAATTTAAACCGTTCCTTGTCAGTAACCGTTTTCATGTTTAGTTTCAATCTGTTTTCTCTTATATGGATACATGTAGTTGGAACTCTAAATCAAACACGGATGTGCTAGCTCTTTGAAACTTGGCACAATAATGTAGTTTCAAGTTCTATCGCTATGATTTGTGTCCTATTGAAGTAGCCCCAAGCAGAGACTGACGAGAAACACTTTCATTGAAAGGGATTACTAAGCTTCCAAAAAACTACGAGTTTCCGGATATCTCAGCAAACATTTTTCACCCAATCTTGATGATACTTCCATTTAATGATCAGTACACCAATCCCAATTGGCTCACCAAATTTCGTACTTCTAGGTTAAACCGTTCCCTTGCAGTCACCGTTTTCAAGTTGAGGTTTCACTCTGTTTTCTCCTATATGGATACATGCATTTGGAACTCTAAATCAAACACGGTTTGTGCTAGCTCTATGAAACTTGGCACAATAATGTAGTTCCAAGTTCTTTCGCTATGGTTTGTGTCCTATTGAAGTAGCCCCAAGCAGAGACTGACGAGAATCACTTTCATTGAAAGGGGTTGGCAAGCTTCCAAAAAACTACGAGTTTCCTGAAATCTCAGCAAACATTTTTTCACCCAATCTTGATGATACTTCTATTTAATGATCAGTACACCAATCCCAATTGGCTCACCAAATTTCGTACTTCTAGGTTAAACCGTTCCCTTGCAGTCACCGTTTTCTAGTTGAGGTTTCACTCTGTTTTCTCCTATATGGATACATGCATTTGGAACTCTAAATCAAACACGGTTTGTGCTAGCTCTTTGAAACTTGGCACAATAATGTAGTTCCAAGTTCTTTCGCTATGGTTTGTGTCCTATTGAAGTAGCCCCAAGCAGAGACTGACGAGAATAACTTTCATTGAAAGGGGTTGGCAAGCTTCCAAAAAACTACGAGTTTCCTGAGATCTCAGGAAACATTTTTTCACCCAATCTTGATGATACTTCCATTTAATGATCAGTACACCAATCCCACTTGGCTCACCACGTTTCGTTCTTCTAGTTTAAACCGTTCCTTGGCAGTAACTGTTTTCATGTTTACGTTTCACTCTGTTTTCTCCTATATGGATACATGTACTTGGAACTCTAAATCAAACACGGTTTGTGCTAGCACTTTGAAAATTGGCACAATAATGTAATTCCAAGTTCCTTCGCTATGGTTTGTGTCCTATTGAAGTAGCCCTAAGCAGAGACTGATGAGAATCACTTTCATTGAAAGGGGTTGCCCAGATACAAAAATCAACGAGTTTCCTGAAATCTCAGGAAACATTTTTTCACCCAATCTTGATGATACTTCCATTTAATGATCAGTACACCAATCCCACTTGGCTCAACAAATTTCGTTCTTCTAGTTTAAACCGTTCCTTGGCAGTAACTGTTTTCATGTTTACGTTTCACTCTGTTTTCTCCTATATGGATACATGTATTTGGAACTCTAAATCAAACACGGTTTGTGCTAGCACTTTGAAACTTGGCACAATAATGTAGTTCCAAGTTCCTTCGCTGTGGTTTGTGTCCTATTGAAGTAGCCCTAAGCAGAGACTGATGAGAATCACTTTCATTGAAAGGGGTTGCTCAGCTACCAAAATCTACGAGTTTCCTGAAATCTCAGGAAACATTTTTTCACCCAATCTTGATGATACTCCCATTTAATGATCAGTACACCAATCCCACTTGGCTCACTAAATTTCGTTCTTCTAGGTTAAACCGTTCCTTGGCAGTAACCGTTTTCATATTTAGGTTTCACTCTGTTTTCTCCTATTATGGGTACATGTAGTTGGAACTGTAAATCAAACACTTTTTGTGCTAGCTCTTTGAAACTAGGCACAATAATATAGTTCCAAGTTCTATCGCTATGGTTTGTGTCTTATTGAAGTAGCCCCAAGCAGAGACTGACAAGAATCACTTTCATTGAAAGGGGTTGCGAAGCTTCCAAAAAACTATGAGTTTCCTGAAATCTCAGCAAACATTTTTTCAACCAATCTTGATGATACTTGCAGGTAATGATCAGTACACCAATCCCACATGGCTCACCAAATTTCGTTCTTCTAATTTAAACCGTTCCTTTGCAGTCACCGTTTTCATGTTTAGGTTTCACTCTGTTTTCTCCTATATGGATACATGTATTTGGAACTTCTAAATCAAACACGGTTAGTGCTAGCTCTTTGAAACTCGGCACCATAATGTAGTTCCAAGTTGTATCGCTATTGTTTGTGTCCTATTGAAGTAGCCCCAAGCAGAGACTGACGAGAATCACTTTCATTGAAAGGGGTTGCCAAGCTTCCAAAAAACTATGAGTTTCCGGAAATCTCAGCAAACGTTTTTTCACCCAATCTTGATGATACTTGCAGGTAATGATCAGTACACCAGTCCCACTTAGCTCACCAAATTTCGTTCTTCTAGGTTAAACCGTTGCTTTGCAGTAACCGTTTTCATGTTTAGGTTTCACTCTCTTTTCTCCTATTTGGATACATGTAGTTGGAACTCTAAATCAAACACGGTTTGTGCTAGCTCTTTGAAACTTGGCACAATAATGTAGTTCCAAGTTCTATCACTATGATTTGTGTCCTATTGAAGTAGCCCCAAGCAGAGACTGACGAGAAACACTTTCATTGAAAGGGATTGCTAGGCTTCCAAAAAACTACGAGTTTCCGGATATCTCAGCAAACATTTTTTCACCAAATCTTGATGATACTTCCATTTAATGATCAGTACACCAATCCCAATTGGCTCACCAAATTTCGTACTTCTAGGTTAAACCGTTCCCTTGCAGTCACCGTTTTCAAGTTGAGGTTTCACTCTGTTTTCTCCTATATGGATACATGTATTTGGAACTCTAAATCAAACACGGTTTGTGCTAGCTCTTTGAAACTTGGCACAATAATGTAGTTCCAAGTTCTATCGCTATGGTTTGTGTCCTATTGAGGTAGCCCCAAGCAGAGAGTGACGAGAATTACTTTCATTGAAAGGGGTTGCCAAGCTTCCAAAAAACTACGAGTTTCCGGAAATCTCAGCAAACATTTTTTCACAAATATTGATGATATTTAATAATCAGTACACCAATCCCACTTCGCTCACCAAATGTCGTTCTTCAAGGTTAAACCGTTCCTTTGCAGTAACACTTTTCATATTTAGGTTTCACTCTGTTTTCTCCTATATGGATACATGTAGTTGGAACTCTAAATCAAACACGGTTTGTGCTAGCTCTTTGAAACGTGGCACAATAATGTAGTTCCAAGTTCTTTCGCTATGGTTTGTGTCCTATTGAAGTAGCCCCAAGCAGAGACTGACGAGAATCACTTTCATTGAAAGGGGTTGCCAAACGTCCCAAAAACTACGAGTTTCCTGAGATCTCAGGAAACATTTTTTTCACCCAATCTTGATGATACTTGCAGGTAATGATCAGTACACCAATCCCACTTGGCTCACCAAATTTCGTTCTTCTAGGTTAAACCGTTCCCTTTGAAGTAACCGTTTTCATGTTTAGGTTTCACTCTGTTGTCTCCTATATGGATACATGTAGTTGGAACTCTAAATCAAACACGGTTTGTGCTAGCTCTTTGAAACTGGCACAATAATGTACTTCCAAGTTCTATCGCTATGGTTTGTGTCCTATTGAAGTAGCCCCAAGCAGAGACTGACGAGAATCACTTTCGTTGAAAGGGGTTGCCAAGCTTCCAAAAAAATACGAATTTCCTGAAATCTCAGCAAACATTTTTTCACCCAATCTTGATGATACTTCCATTTAAGGATCAGTACACCAATCCCACTAGGCTCACCAAATTTCGTTCTTCTAGGTTAAACCATTCCTTTGCAGTCACCGTTTTCATGTTTAGGTTTCACTCTATTTTCTCCTATATGGATACATGTAGTTGGAACTCTAAATCAAACACGCTTTGGGCTAGCTCATTGAAACGTGGCACAATAACGTAGTACCAAGTTCTATCGCTATGGTTTGTGTCCTATTGAAGTAGCCCCAAGCAGAGACTGACGAAAATCACTTTCATTGAAAATGGTTGCCAAGCTTCCAAAAAACTACGAGTTTCGTGAAATCTCAGCAAACATTTTTTCACCTAATCTTGATGATACTTGCAGGTAATGATCAGTACACCAATCCCACTTGGCTCACCAAATTTCATTCTTCAAGTTTAAACCATTCCTTGGCAGTAACCGTTTTCATGTTTAGGTTTCACTCTGTTTTCTCCTATATGGATACATGTAGTTGGAACTCTAAATCAAACACGGTTTGGGCTAGCTCTTTGAAACTAGGCACAATAATGTAGTTCCAAGTTCTATCGCTATGGTTTGTGTCCTATTGAAGTAGCCCCAAGCAGAGACTGACGAGAATCACTTTCATTGAAAGGGGTTGCCAAGCTTCCAAAAAACTATGAGTTTCCAGAAATCTCAGCAAACGTTTTTTCACCCAATCTTGATGATACTTGCAGGTAATGGTCAGTACACCAATCCCACTTGGCTCAAAAAATTTCGTTCTTGTACGTTAAACTGTTCCCTTGCAGTCACCGTTTTCATGTTTACGTTTCACTCTGTTTTCTCCTATATGGATACATGTAGTTGGAACTCTAAATCAAACACGGTTTGTGCTAGCTCTTTGAAACTTGGCACAATAATGTAGTTCCAAGTTCTATTGCTATGGTTTGTGTCCTATTGAAGTAGCCCCAAGCAGAGACTGACGAGAATCACTTTCATTGAAAGGGGTTGCCAAACTTCCAAAAAACTATGAGTTTCCAGAAATCTCAGCAAACATTTTTTCACCCAATCTTGATGATACTTGCAGGTAATGATCAGTACACCAATCCCACTTGGCTCACTAAATTTCGTTCTTCTAGTTTAAACCGTTCTTTGGCAGTAACCGTTTTCATGTTTAGGTTTCACTCTGTTTTCTCTTATATGGATACATGTAGTTGGAACTCTAAATCAAACACGGTTTGTGCGAGCTCTTTGAAACTTGGCACAATAATGTAGTTCCAAGTTCTATCGCTATGGTTTGTGTCCTATTGAAGTAGCCCCAAGCAGAGAGTGACGAGAATCACTTTCATTGAAAGGGGTTGCCAAGCTTCCAAAAAACTACGAGTTCCCTGAAATCTCAGCAAACATATTTTCACCCAATCTTGATGATATTATCATTTAAAGATCAATACACCAATGCCACTTGGGTCACCAAATTTCGTTCTTCTAGGTTAAACCGTTCCTTTGCAGTCACCATTTTCAATTTTAGGTTTCACTCTGTTTTCTCCTATATGGATACATGTAGTTGGAACTCTAAATCAAACACGGTTTGTGCTAGCTCTTTGACACTTGGCACAATAATGTAGTTCCAAGTTCTATCGCTATGGTTTGTGTCCTATTGAAGTAGCCCCAACCAGAGACTGACGAGAATCACTTTCATTGAAAGGGGTTGCCAAGCTTCCAAAAAACCACGAGTTTCCGGAAATCTCAGCAAACATTTTTTTCTGCCAATCTTGATGATACTTCCATTTAATGATCAGTACACCAATCCCACTTGGCTCACCAAGTTTCGTTCTTCTAGGTTAAACCGTTACTTGGCAGTAACCGTTTTCATGTTTAGGATTCACTCTATTTTCTCCAATATGGATACATGTAGTTGGAACTCTAAAGCAAACACGGTTTGTGCTAGCTCTTTGACACTTGGCACAATAATGCAGTTCCAAGTTCTATCACTATGGTTTGTGTCCTATTGAAGTAGCCCCAAGCACAGACTGACGAGAATCACTTTCATTGAAAGGGGTTGCCAAGCTTCCAAAAAACTACGAGTTTCCTGAAATCTCAGCAAACATATTTTCACCCAATCTTGATGATACTTCTATTTAATGATCAGTACACCAATCCCACTTGGCTCACCAAATTTCGTTCTTGTAATTTAAACCGTTCCTTGTCAGTAACCGTTTTCATGTTTAGGTTTCAATCTGTTTTCTCTTATATGGATACATGTAGTTGGAACTCTAAATCAAACACGGTTTGTGCTAGCTCTTTGAAACTTGGCACAATAATGTAGTTCCAAGTTCTATCGCTATGATTTGTGTCCTATTGAAGTAGCCCAAGCAGAGACTGACGAGAAACACTTTCATTGAAAGGGATTGCTAAGCTTCCAAAAAACTACGAGTTTCCGGATATCTCAGCAAACATTTTTCACCGAATCTTGATGATACTTCCATTTAATGATCAGTACACCAATCCCAATTGGCTCACCAAATTTCGTACTTCTAGGTTAAACCGTTCCCTTGCAGTCACCGTTTTGAAGTTGAGGTTTCACTCTGTTTTCTCCTATATGGATACATGTATTTGGAACTCTAAATCAAACATGGTTTGTGCTAGCTCTTTGAAACTTGGCACAATAATGTAGTTCCAAGTTCTATCGCTATGGTTTGTGTCCTATTGAAGTAGCCCCAAGCAGAGAGTGACGAGAATCACTTTCATTGAAAGGGGTTGCCAAGCTTCCAAAAAACTACGAGTTTCCGGAAATCTCAGCAAACATTTTTTCACCCAATATTGATGATATTTAATGATCAGTACACCAATCCCACTTCGCTCACCAAATGTCATTCTTCAAGGTTAAACCGTTCCTTTGCAGTAACAGTTTTCATATTTAGGTTTCACTCTGTTTTCTCCTATATGGATACATGTAGTTGGAACTCTAAATCAAACACGGTTTGTGCTAGCTCTTTGAAACTTGGCACAATAATGTAGTTCCAAGTTCTTTCACTATGGTTTGTGTCCTATTGAAGTAGCCCCAAGCAGAGACTGACGAGAATCACTTTCATTGAAAGGGGTTGCCAAGCTTCCAAAAAACTACGAGTTTCCTGAGATCTCAGGAAACATTTTTTCACCCAATCTTGATGATACTTGCAGGTAATGATCAGTACACCAATCCCACTTGGCTCACCAAATTTCGTTCTTCTAGGTTAAACCGTTCCTTTGAAGTAACCGTTTTCATGTTTAGGTTTCACTCTGTTTTCTCCTATATGGATACATGTAGTTGGAACTCTAAATCAAACATGGTTTGTGCTAGCTCTTTGAAACTTGGCACAATAATGTAGTTCCAAGTTCTATCGCTATGGTTTGTGTCCTAATGAAGTAGCCCCAAGCACAGACTGACGAGAATCACTTTCATTGAAAGGGGTTGCCAAACTTCCATAAAACTATGAGTTTCCTGAAATCCCAGCAAACATTTTTTCACCCAATCTCTATGATACTTCCATTTAATGATCAGTACACCAATCCCACTTGGATCACCAAATTTCGTTCTTCTAATGTAAACAGTTCCTTGGCAGTACCGTTTTCATGTTTAGGTTTCACTCTATATTCTCCTATATGTATACATGTAGTTGGAACTCTCAATCAAACACGGTTTGTGCTAGCTCTTTGAAAATGGCACAATAATGTAGTTCCAAGTTCTATCGCTATGGTTTGTGTCCTGTTGAAGTAGCCCCAAGCAGAGACTGACGAGAATCACTTTCATTGAAAGGGGTTGCCAAGCTTCCAAAAAACTACTAATTTCCTGAAATCTCAGCAAACATTTTTTCACCCCAATCTTGATGATACTTCCATTTAAGGATCAGTACACCAATCCCACTAGGCTCACTAAATTTCGTTCTTCTAGGTTAAACCGTTCCTTGGCAGTAACCGTTTTCATGTTTAGGTTTCACTCTGTTTTCTCCTATATGGATACATGTAGTTGGAACTCTAAATCAAACACGGTTTGTGCTAGCTCTTTGAAAATGGCCACAATAATGTAGTTCCAAGTTCTATCGCTTGGTTTGTGTCCTATTGAAGTAGCCCGAAGCAGAGACTGACGAGAATCACTTTCATTGAAAGTGGTTGCCAAGCTTCCAAAAAACTACGAGTTTCGTGAAATCTCAGCAAACATTTTTTCACCCAATCTTGATGATACTTCCATTTAATGATCAGTACACCAATCCCACTTGGCTCACCAAATTTCATTCTTCAAGTTTTAAACCGTTCCTTGGCAGTAACCGTTTTCATGTTTAGGTTTCACTCTGTTTTCTCCTATATGGATACATGTAGTTGGAACTCTAAATCAAACACTTTTTGTGCTAGCTCTTTGAAACGCGGCACAATAATGTAGTTCCAGGTTCTATATCTATGTTTTGTGTCCTATTGAAGTAGCCCCAAGCAGAGACTGATGAGAATCACTTTCATTGAAAGGGGTTGCCAAGCTTCCAAAAAACTACGAGTTTCCTGAAATCTCAGGAAACATTTTTTCACCCAATCTTGATGATACTTGCAGGTAAGGATCAGTACACCAATCCCACTTGGCTCACCAAATTTCGTTCTTCTAGGTTATACCGTTCCTTTGAAGTAACCGTTTTCATGTTTAGGTTTCACTCTGTTTTCTCCTATATGGATACATGTAGTTGGAACTCTAAATCAAAGACGGTTTGTGCTAGCTCTTTGAAACTTGGCACAATAATGTAGTTCCAAGTTCTATCGCTATGGTTTGTGTCCTATTGAAGTAGCCACAAGCAGAGACTGACGAGAATCACTTTCATTGAAAGGGGTTGCCAAACTTCCAAAAAACTACGAGTTTCCGGAAATCTCAGAAACATTTTTTCTCCCAATATTGATGATACTTCCATTTAATGATCAGTACACCAATCCCACTTGGCTCACCACGTTTCGTTCTTCTAGTTTAAACCGTTCCTTGGCAGTAACTGTTTCATGTTTACGTTTCACTCTGTTTTCTCCTATATGGATACATGTATTTGGAACTCTAAAACAAACACGGTTTGTTCTAGCTCTTTGAAACGCGGCACAATAATGTAGTTCCAAGTTCTATCGCTATGGTTTGTGTCCTATTGAAGTAGCCCCGAGCAGAGACTGACGAGAATCACTTTCATTGAAAGGGGTTGCCAAGCTTCCAAAAAACTACGAGTTTCCGGAAATCTCAGCAAACGTTTTTTCACCCAATCTTGATGATACTTGCAGGTAATGGTCAGTACACCAATCCCACTTGGCTCACCAAATTTCGTTCTTGTACGTAAAACCGTTCCCTTGCAGTCACCGTTTTCATGTTTACGTTTCACTCTGTTTTCTCCTATATGGATACATGTAGTTGGAACTCTAAATCAAACACGGTTTGTGCTAGCTCTTTTAAACTTGGAACAATAATGTAGTTCCAAGTTCTATTGCTATGCTTTGCGTCCTATTGAAGTAGCCCCAAGCAGAGACTGACGAGATTCACTTTCATTGAAAGGGTTGCCAAACTTCCAAAAAACTATGAGTTTCCAGAAATCTCAGCAAACATTTTTTCACCCAATCTTGATGATACTTGCAGGTAATGATCAGTACACCAATCCCACTTGTCTCACTAAGTTTCGTTCTTCTAGTTTAAAAACCGTTCCTTGGCAGTAACCGTTTTCATGTTTAGGTTTCACTCTGTTTTCTCTTATATGGATACATGTAGTTGGAACTCTAAAATCAAACACGGTTTGTGCGAGCTCTTTGAAACTTGGCACAATAATGTAGTTCCAAGTTCTATCGCTATGGTTTGTGTCCTATTGAAGTAGCCCCAAGCAGAGAGTGACGAGAATCACTTTCATTGAAAGGGGTTGCCAAGCTTCCAAAAACCTACGAGTTTCCGGAAATCTCAGCAAACATTTTTTCACCCTATCTTGATGATACTTCCATTTAATGATCAGTACACCAATCCCACTTGGCTCACCACGTTTCGTTCTTCTAGTTTAAACCGTTCCTTGGCAGTAACTGTTTTCATGTTTAGGTTTCACTCTGTTTTCTCCTATATGGATACATGTATTTGGAACTCTAAATCAAACACGGTTTGTGCTAGCTCTTTGAAACTTGGCACAATAATTTAGTTCCAAGTTCCTTCGCTATGGTTTGTGTCCTATTGAAGTAGCCCCAATCAGAGACTGATGAGAATCACTTTAATTGAAAAGGGTTGCCAAGCTTCCAAAAAACTACGAGTTTCCTGAAATCTCAGCAAATACTTTTTTTCACCCAATATTAATGATATTTAATGATCAGTACAAAAATCCCACTTCGCTCACCAAATGTCGTTCTTCAAGGTTAAACCGTTCCTTTGCAGTAACAGTTTTCATATTTAGGTTTCACTCTGTATTCTCCTATATGATGCATGTAGTTGGAACTCTAAATCAAACACGGTTTGTGCTAGTCTTTGAAATTGGCACAATAATGTAGTTCCAAGTTCTATCGCTATGGTTTGTGTCCTATTGAAGTAGCCCCAAGCACAGACTGACGAGAATCACTTTCATTGAAAGGGGTTGCCAAGCTTCCAAAAAACTACGAGTTTCCTGAAATCTCAGCTAACATTTTTTCACCCAATCTTGATGATACTTGCAGGTAATGATCAGTACACCAATCCCACTTGGATCACCAAATTTCGTTCTTCTATTTTAAACCGTTCCTTGGCAGTAACCATTTTCATGTTTAGGTTTCACTCTGTTGTCTCCTATATGGATACATGTAGTTGGAACTCTAAATCAAACACGGTTTGTGCTAGCTCTTTGAAACTGGCACAATAATGTACTTCCAAGTTCTATCGCTATGGTTTGTGTCCTATTGAAGTAGCCCCAAGCAGAGACTGGCGAGAATCACTTTCGTTGAAAGGGGTTGCCAAGCTTCCAAAAAAATACGAATTTCCTGAAATCTCAGCAAACATTTTTTCACCCAATCTTGATGATACTTCCATTTAAGGATCAGTACACCAATCCCACTAGGCTCACCAAATTTCGTTCTTCTAGGTTAAACCATTCCTTTGCAGTCACCGTTTTCATGTTTAGGTTTCACTCTGTTTTCTCCTATATGGATACATGTAGTTGGAACTCTAAATCAAACACGGTTTGGGCTAGCTCTTTGAAACGTGGCACAATAACGTAGTACCAAGTTCTATCGCTATGGTTTGTGTCCTATTGACGTAGCCCCAAGCAGAGACTGACGAAAATCACTTTCATTGAAAATGGTTGCCAAGCTTCCAAAAAAACACGAATTTCCTGAAATCTCAGCAAACATTTTTTCACCCAATCTTGATGATACTTGCAGGTAATGATCAGTACACCAATCCCACTTGGCTCACCAAATTTCGTTCTTCAAGTTTAAACCGTTCCTTGGCAATAACCGTTTTCATGTTTAGGTTTCACTCTGTTTTCTCCTATATGGATACATGTAGTTGGAACTCTAAATCAAACACGGTTTGGGCTAGCTCTTTGAAACGTGGCACAATAAGGTAGTACCAAGTTCTATCGCTATGGTTTGTGTCCTATTGAAGTAGCCCCAAGCAGAGACTGACGAAAATCACTTTCATTGAAAATGGTTGCCAAGCTTCCAAAAAACTACGAGTTTCGTGAAATCTCAGCAAACTTTTTTTCACCTAATCTTGATGATACTTGCAGGTAATGATCAGTACACCAATCCCACTTGGCTCACCAAATTTCGTTCTTCAAGTTTAAACCGTTCCTTGGCAATAACCGTTTTCATGTTTAGGTTTCACTCTGTTTTCTACTATATGGATACATGTAGTTCGAACTCTAAATCAAACACGGTTTGTGCTAGCTCTTTGAAACTAGGCACAATAATGTAGTTCCAAGTTCTATCACTATGGTTTGTGTCCTATTGAAGTAGCCCCAAGCAGAGACTGACGAGAATCACTTTCATTGAAAGGGGTTGCCAAGCTTCCAAAAAACTACGAGTTTCCGGAAATCTCAGCAAACGTTTTTTCACCCAATCTTGATGATACTTGCAGGTAATGGTCAGTACACCAATCCCACTTGGCTCAAAAAATTTCGTTCTTGTACGTTAAACTGTTCCCTTGCAGTCACCGTTTTCATGTTTACGTTTCACTCTGTTTTCTCCTATATGGATACATGTAGTTGGAACTCTAAATCAAACACGGGTTTGTGCTAGCTCTTTGACACTTGGCACAATAATGTAGTTCCAAGTTCTATCGCTATGATTTGTGTCCTATTGAAGTAGCCCCAACCAGAGACTGACGAGAAACACTTTCATTGAAAGGGATTGCTAAGCTTCCAAAAAACTACGAGTTTCCGGATATCTCAGCAAACATTTTTTCACCCAATATTGATGATATTTAATGATCAGTACACCAATCCCACTTCGCTCACCAAATGTCGTTCTTCAAGGTTAACCGTTCCTTTGCAGTAACAGTTTTCATATTTAGGTTTCACTCTGTTTTCTCCTATATGGATACATGTAGTTGGAACTCTAAATCAAACACGGTTTGTGCTAGCTCTTTGAAACTTGGCACAATAATGTATTTCCAAGTTCTTTCACTATGGTTTGTGTCCTATTGAAGTAGCCCCAAGCAGAGACTGACGAGAATCACATTCATTGAAAGGGGTTGCCAAGCTTCCAAAAAACTACGAGTTTCCTGAGATCTCAGGAAACATTTTTTCACCCAATCTTGATGATACTTGCAGGTAATGATCAGTACACCAATCCCACTTGGCTCACCAAATTTCGTTCTTCTAGGTTAAACCGTTCCTTTGAAGTAACCGTTTTCATGTTTAGGTTTCACTCTGTTTTCTCCTATATGGATACATGTAGTTGGAACTCTAAATCAAACATGGTTTGTGCTAGCTCTTTGAAACTTGGCACAATAATGTACTTCCAAGTTCTATCGCTGTGGTTTGTGTCCTATTGAAGTAGCCCCAAGCAGAGACTGACGAGAATCACTTTCATTGAAAGGGGTTGCCAAACTTCCAAAAAACTATGAGTTTCCGGAAATCTCAGGAAACATTTTTTCTCCCAATATTGATGATACTTCCATTTAATGATCAGTACACCAATCCCACTTGGCTCACCACATTTCGTTCTTCTAGTTTAATCCGTTCCTTGGCAGTAACTGTTTTCATGTTTACGTTTCACTCTGTTTTCTCCTATATGAATACATGTAGTTGGAAACTCTAAATCAAACATGGTTTGTGCTAGCTCTTTGAAACTTGGCACAATAATGTAGTTCCAAGTTCTATCGCTATGGTTTGTGTCCTAATGAAGTAGCCCCAAGCACAGACTGACGAGAATCACTTTCATTGAAAGGGGTTGCCAAACTTCCATAAAACTATGAGTTTCCTGAAATCCCAGCAAACATTTTTTCACCCAATCTCTATGATACTTCCATTTAATGATCAGTACACCAATCCCACTTGGATCACCAAATTTCGTTCTTCTAATGTAAACAGTTCCTTGGCAGTACCGTTTTCATGTTTAGGTTTCACTCTGTTTTCTCCTATATGGATACATGTAGTTGGAACTCTAAATCAAACACTTTTTGTGCTAGCTCTTTGAAACGCGGCACAATAATGTAGTTCCAGGTTCTATATCTATGTTTTGTGTCCTATTGAAGTAGCCCCAAGCAGAGACTGATGAGAATCACTTTCATTGAAAGGGGTTGCCAAGCTTCAAAAAACTACGAGTTTCCTGAAATCTCAGGAAACATTTTTTCACCCAATCTTGATGATACTTGCAGGTAAGGATCAGTACACCAATCCCACTTGGCTCACCAAATTTCGTTCTTCTAGGTTATACCGTTCCTTTGAAGTAACCGTTTTCATGTTTAGGTTTCACTCTGTTTTCTCCTATATGGATACATGTAGTGGAACTCTAAATCAAAGACGGTTTGTGCTAGCTCTTTGAAACTTGGCACAATAATGTAGTTCCAAGTTCTATCGCTATGGTTTGTGTCCTATTGAAGTAGCCACAAGCAGAGACTGACGAGAATCACTTTCATTGAAAGGGGTTGCCAAACTTCCAAAAAACTACGAGTTTCCGGAAATCTCAGGAAACATTTTTTCTCCCAATATTGATGATACTTCCATAAAATGATCAGTACACCAATCCCACTTGGCTCACCACCTTTCGTTCTTCTAGTTTAAACCGTTCCTTGGCAATAACCGTTTTCATGTTTAGGTTTCACTCTGTTTTCTCCTATATGGATACATGTAGTTCGAACTCTAAATCAAACACGGTTTGGGCTAGCTCTTTGAAACTAGGCACAATAATGTAGTTCCAAGTTCTACCGCTATGGTTTGTGTCCTATTGAAGTAGCCCCGAGCAGAGACTGACGAGAATCACTTTCATTGAAAGGGGTTGCCAAGCTTCCAAAAAACTACGAGTTTCCGGAAATCTCAGCAAACATTTTTTCACCCAATATTGATGATATTTAATAATCAGTACACCAATCCCACTTCGCTCACCAAATGTCGTTTTTCAAGGTTAAACCGTTCCTTTGCAGTAACAGTTTTCATATTTAGGTTTCACTCTGTTTTCTCCTATATGGATACATGTAGTTGGAACTCTAAATCAAACACGGTTTGTGCTAGCTCTTTGAAACGTGGCACAATAATGTAGTTCCAAGTTCTTTCGCTATGGTTTGTGTCCTATTGAAGTAGCCCCAAGCAGAGACTGACGAGAATCACTTTCATTGAAAGGGGTTGCCAGGCTTCCAAAAAACTACGAGTTTCCTGAGATCTCAGGAAACATTTTTTCACCCAATCTTGATGATACTTGCAGGTAATGATCAGTACACCAATCCCACTTGGCTCACCAAATTTCGTTCTTCTAGGTTAAACCGTTCCTTTGAAGTAACCGTTTTAATGTTTAGGTTTCACTCTGTTTTCTCCTATATGGATACATGTACTTGGAACTCTAAATCAAAGACGGTTTGTGCTAGCTCTTTGAAACTTGGCACAATAATGTAGTTCCAAGTTCTATCGCTATGGTTTGTGTCCTATTGAAGTAGCCCCGAGCAGAGACTGACGAGAATCACTTTCATTGAAAGGGGTTGCCAAGCTTCCAAAAAACTACGAGTTTCCTGAAATCTCAGCTAACATTTTTTAACCCAATCTTGATGATACTTGCAGGTAATGATCAGTACACCAATCCCACTTGGCTCACCAAATTTCGTTCTTCAAGTTTAAACCGTTCCTTGGCAATAACCGTTTTCATGTTTAGGTTTCACTCTGTTTTCTCCTATATGGATACATGTAGTTGGAACTCTAAATCAAACACGGTTTTGGCTAGCTCTTTGAAACGTGGCACAATAACGTAGTACCAAGTTCTATCGCTATGGTTTGTGTCCTATTGAAGTAGCCCCAAGCAGAGACTGACGAAAATCACTTTCATTGAAAATGGTTGCCAAGCTTCCAAAATCTACGAGTTTCGTGAAATCTCAGCAACCTTTTTTTCACCTAATCTTGATGATACTTGCAGGTAATGATCAGTACACCAATCCCACTTGGCTCACCAAATTTCGTTCTTCAAGTTTAAACCGTTCCTTGGCAATAACCGTTTTCATGTTTAGGTTTCACTCTGTTTTCTCCTATATGGATACATGTAGTTCGAACTCTAAATCAAACACGGTTTGTGCTAGCTCTTTGAAACTAGGCACAATAATGTAGTTCCAAGTTCTATCGCTATGGTTTGTGTCCTATTGAAGTAGCCCCAAGCACAGACTGACGAGAATCACTTTCATTGAAAGGGGTTGCCAAACGTCCAAAAAACTATGAGTTTCCTGAAATCTCAGCAAACATTTTTTTCTCCCAGTCTTGATGATACTTCCATTTAATGATCAGTACACCAATCTCACTTGGCTCACCAAATTTCGTTCTTCTAGGTTAAACCATTCCTTTGCAGTAACCGTTTTCATTTTTAGGTTTCACTCTCTTTTCTCCTATATAGATACATATAATTTGGAACGCTAAATCAAACACATTTTGTGCTAACTCTTTGAAACTTGGCACAATAATGTAGTTCCATGTTCTATCGCTATGGTTTGTGTCTTATTGAAGTAGCCCCAAGAAGAGACTGACTAGAATCACTTTCATTGAAAGGGGTTGCGAAGCTTCCAAAAAACTACGAGTTTCCTGAAATCTCAGCAAACATTTTTTTCACCCAATCTTGATGATACTTCCATTTAATGATCAGTACACCAATCCCACTTCGCTCACCAAATTTCGTTCTTCTAATTTAAACCGTTCCTTGTCAGTAACCGTTTTCCTGTTTAGGTTTCACTCTGTTTTCTCTTATATGGATACATGTAGTTGGAACTCTAAATCAAACACGGTTTGTGCTAGCTCTTTGAAACTTGGCACAATAATGTAGTTCCAAGTTCTATCGCTATGATTTGTGTCCTATTGAAGTAGACCCAAGCAGAGACTGACGAGAATCACTTTCATTGAAAGGGGTTGCCAAGCTTCCAAAAAACTACGAGTTTCCTGAGATCTCAGGAAACATTTTTTCACCCAATCTTGATGATACTTGCAGGTAATGATCAGTACACCAATCCCAACTTGGCTCACCAAATTTCGTTCTTCTAGGTTAAACCGTTCCTTTGAAGTAACCGTTTTCATGTTTTAGGTTTCACTCTGTTTTCTCCTATATGGATACATGTACTTGGAACTCTAAATCAAAGACGGTTTGTGCTAGCTCTTTGAAACTTGGCACAATAATGTAGTTCCAAGTTCTATCGCTATGGTTTGTGTCCTATTGAAGTAGCCCCAAGCAGAGACTGAGGAGAATAACTTTAATTGAAAGGGGTTGCCAAACTTCCAAAAAACTACGAGTTTCCGGAAATCTCAGGAAACATTTTTTCTCCCAATATTGATGATACTTCCATTTAATGATCAGTACACCAATCCCACTTGGCTCACCACGTTTCGTTCTTCTAGTTTAAACCGTTCCTTGGCAGTAACTGTTTTCATGTTTACGTTTCACTCTGTTTTCTCCTATATGGATACATGTATTTGGAACTCTAAATCAAACACGGTTTGTTCTAGCTCTTTGAACCTTGGCACAATAATGTAGTTCCAAGTTCTATCGCTATGGTTTGTGTCCTATTGAAGTAGCCCGAAGCAGAGACTGACGAGAATCACTTTCATTGAAAGGGGTTGCCAAGCTTCCAAAAAACTACGAGTTTCCGGAAATCTCAGCAAACATTTTTTCACCCAATCTTGATGATACTTCCATTTAATGATCAGTACACCAATCCCACTTGGCTCACCAAATTTCGTTCTTCAAGGTTAATCCGTTCCTTTGCAGTAACCTTTTTCATGTTTAGGTTTCACTCTGTTTTCTCCTATATGGATACATGTAGTTGGAACTCTAAAACAAACACGGTTTGTGCTAGCTCTTTGAAACGCGGCACAATAATGTAGTTCCAAGTTCTATCGCTATGGTTTGTGTCCTATTGAAGTAGCCCCGAGCAGAGACTGACTGAGAATCACTTTCATTGAAAGGGGTTGCCAAGCTTCCAAAAAACTACGAGTCTCCGGAAATCTCAGCAAACTTTTTTTCACCCAATCTTGATGATACTTGCAGGTAATGGTCAGTACACCAATCCCACTTGGCTCACCAAATTTCGTTCTTCTAGATTAAACCGTTCCTTGGCAGTAACCGTTTTCATGTTTAGGTTTCACTCTGTTTTCTCCTATATGAATACATGTAGTTGGAACTCTAAATCAAACACGGTTTGTGCTAGCTCTTTGAAACTTGGCACAATAATGTAGTTCCAAGTTCTATTGCTATGCTTTGTGTCCTATTGAAGTAGCCCCCAAGCAGAGACTGACGAGATTCACTTTCATTGAAAGGGGTTGCCAAACTTCCAAAAACAATGAGTTTACAGAAATCTCAGCAAACATTTTTTCACCCAATCTTGATGATACTTGCAGGTAATGATCAGTACACCAATCCCACTTGTCTCACTAAGTTTCGTTCTTCTAGTTTAAACCGTTCCTTGGCAGTAACCGTTTTCATGTTTAGGTTTCACTCTGTTTTCTCTTATATGGATACATGTAGTTGGAACTCTAAATCAAACACGGTTTGTGCGAGCTCTTTGAAACTTGGCACAATAATGTAGTTCCAAGTTCTATCGCTATGGTTTGTGTCCTATTGAAGTAGCCCCAAGCACAGACTGACGAGAATCACTTTCATTGAAAGGGGTTGCCAAGCTTCCAAAAATTCCGAGTTCCCTGAAATCTCAGCAAACATATTTTCACCCAATCTTGATGATATTTCCATTTAAAGATCAATACACCAATCCCACTTGGGTCACCAAATTTCGTTCTTCTAGGTTAAACAGTTCCTTTGCAGTCACCATTTTCAATTTTAGGTTTCACTCTGTTTTCTCCTATATGGATACATGTAGTTGGAACTCTAAATCAAACACGGTTTGTGCTAGCTCTTTGACACTTGGCACAATAATGTAGTTCCAAGTTCTATCGCTATGGTTTGTGTCCTATTGAAGTAGCCCCAACCAGAGACTGACGAGAATCACTTTCATTGAAAGGGGTTGCCAAGCTTCCAAAAAACCACGAGTTTCCGGAAATCTCAGCAAACATTTTTTTCTCCCAATCTTGATGATACTTCCATTTAATGATCAGTACACCAATCCCACTTGGCTCACCAAGTTTCGTTCTTCTAGGTTAAACCGTTACTTGGCAGTAACCGTTTTCATGTTTAGGATTCACTCTATTTTCTCCAATATGGATACATGTAGTTGGAACTCTAAAGCAAACACGGTTTGTGCTAGCTCTTTGACACTTGGCACAATAATGTAGTTCCAAGTTCTATCACTATGGTTTGTGTCCTATTGAAGTAGCCCCAAGCACAGACTGACGAGAATCACTTTCATTGAAAGGGGTTGCCAAGCTTCCAAAAAACTACGAGTTTCCTGAAATCTCAGCAAACATATTTTCACCCATTCTTGATGATATTTCCATTAAATGATCAGTACACCAATCCCACTTGGCTCACCAAATTTCGTTCTTCTAGGTTAAACCGTTCCTTTGCAGTCACCGTTTTCATGTTTAGGTTTCACTCTGTTTTCTCCTCTATGGATACATGTAGTTGGAACTCTACATCAAACACGGTTGGTGCTAGCTCTTTGAAACTTGGCACAATAATGTACTTCCAAGTTCTATCGCTATGGTTTGTTTCCTATTGAAGTAGTCCAAAGCAGAGACTGACGAGAATTACTTTCATTGAAAGGGGTTGCAAGCTTCCAAAAAACTACGAGTTTCCTGAAATCTCAGCAAACATATTTTCACCCAATCTTGATCATATTTCCATTTAATGATCAGTACACCAATCCCACTTGGCTCACCAAATTTCGTTCTTCTAGGTTAAACCGTTCCTGTGCAGTCACCGTTTTCATGTTTAGGTTTCACTCTGTTTTCTCCTATATGGATACATGTATTTGGAACTCTAAATCAAACACGGTTTGTGCTAGCTCTTTGAAACTTGGCACAATAATTTAGTTCCAAGTTCCTTCGCTATGGTTTGTGTCCTATTGAAGTAGAACCAAGCAGAGACTGACGAGAATCACTTTCATTGAAAGGGGTTGCCAAGCTTCCAAAAAACTACGAGTTTCCTGAAATATCAGCAAATATTTTTTCACCCAATATTGATGATATTTAATGATCAGTACAAAAATCCCACTTCGCTCACCAAATGTCGTTCTTCAAGGTTAAACCGTTCCTTTGCAATAACAGTTTTCATATTTAGGTTTCACTCTGTATTCTCCTATATGGATACATGTAGTTGGAACTCTAAATCAAACACGGTTTGTGCTAGTCTTTGAAATTGGCACAATAATGTAGTTCCAAGTTCTATCGCTATGGTTTGTGTCCTATTGAAGTAGCCCCAAGCACAGACTGACGAGAATCACTTTCATTGAAAGGGGTTGCCAAGCTTCCAAAAAACTACGAGTTTCCTGAAATCTCAGCTAACATTTTTTCACCCAATCTTGATGATACTTGCAGGTAATGATCAGTACACCAATCCCACTTGGATCACCAAATTTCGTTCTTCTATTTTAAACCGTTCCTTGGCAGTAACCATTTTCATGTTTAGGTTTCACTCTGTTGTCTCCTATATGGATACATGTAGTTGGAACTCTAAATCAAACACGGTTTGTGCTAGCTCTTTGAAACTGGCACAATAATATACTTCCAAGTTCTATATCTATGGTTTTTGTCCTATGGAAGTAGCCCCAAGCAGAGACTGACGAGAATCACTTTCGTTGAAAGGGGTTGCCAAGCTTCCAAAAAAATACGAATTTCCTGAAATCTCAGCAAACATTTTTTCACCCAATCTTGATGATACTTCCATTTAAGGATCAGTACACCAATCCCACTAGGCTCACCAAATTTCGTTCTTCTAGGTTAAACCATTCCTTTGCAGTCACCGTTTTCATGTTTAGGTTTCACTCTGTTTTCTCCTATATGGATACATGTAGTTGGAACTCTAAATCAAACACGGTTTGGGCTAGCTCTTTGAAACGTGGCACAATAACGTAGTACCAAGTTCTATCGCTATGGTTTGTGTCCTATTGAAGTAGCCCCAAGCAGAGACTGACGAAAATCACTTTCATTGAAAATGGTTGCCAAGCTTCCAAAAAACTACGAGTTTCGTGAAATCTCAGCAAACATTTTTTCACCTAATCTTGATGATACTTGCAGGTAATGATCAGTACACCAATCCCACGTGGCTCACCAAATTTCGTTCTTCAAGTTTAAACCGTTCCTTGGCAGTAACCGTTTTCATGTTTAGGTTTCACTCTGTTTTCTCCTATATGGATACATGTAGTTGGAACTCTAAATCAAACACGGTTTGTGCTAGCTCTTTGAAACTAGGCACAATAATGTAGTTCCAAGTTCTATCGCTATGGTTTGTGTCCTATTGAAGTAGCCCCAAGCACAGACTGACGAGAATCACTTTCATTGAAAGGGGTTGCCAAGCTTCCATAAAATTCCGAGTTCCCTGAAATCTCAGCAAACATATTTTCACCCAATCTTGATTATATTTCCATTTAAAGATCAATACACCAATCCCACTTGGGTCACCAAATTTCGTTCTTCTAGGTTAAACCGTTCCTGTGCAGTCACCGTTTTCAGGTTTAGGTTTCACTCTGTTTTCTCCTATATGGATACATGTAGTTGGAACTCTAAATCAAACACGGTTTGTGCTAGCTCTTTGAAACTTGGCACAATAATGTAGTTCCAAGTTCTATCGCTATGGTTTGTGTCCTATTGAAGAAGCCCCAAGCAGAGACTGACGAGAATCACTTTCATTGAAAGGGGTTGCCAAGCTTCCAAAAAACCACGAGTTTCTGGAAATCTCAGCAAATATTTTTTCTCCCAATCTTGATGATACTTCCATTTAATGATCAGTACACCAATCCCACTTGGCTCACCAAGTTTCGTTCTTCTAGGTTATACCGTTACTTGGCAGTAACCGTTTTCATGTTTAGGATTCACTCTGTTTTCTCCAATATGGATACATGTAGTTGGAACTCTAAAACAAACACGGTTTGTGCTAGCTCTTTGACACTTGGCACAATAATGTAGTTCCAAATTCTATCACTATGGTTTGTGTCCTATTGAAGTAGCCCCAAGCAGAGACTGACGAGAATCACTTTCATTGAAAGGGGTTGCCAAGTTTCCAAAATCTACGAATTTCCTGAAATCTCAGCAAATATTTTTTCACTCAATCTTGATGATACTTGCAGGTAATGATCAGTACACCAATCCCTCTTGGCTCACCAAATTTCGTTCTTCTAGGTTAAACCGTTCCTTTGAATTCACCGTTTTCATGTTTAGGTTTCACTCTGTTTTCTCCTATATGGATACATGTAGTTGTAACTCTACATCTAACACGGTTTGTGCTAGGTCTTTGAAACTTGGCACAATAATGTAGTTCCAAGTTCTATCGCTATGGTTTGTTTCCTATTGAAGTAGCCCCAAGCACAGACTGACGAGAATCACTTTCATTGAAAGGGGTTGCCAAGCTTCCAAAAAACTACGAGTTTCCTGAAATCTCAGCAAATATTTTTTCATCCAATCTTGATGATACTTGCAAGTAATGATCAGTACTCCAATCCCAATTGGCTCACCAAATTTCATTCTTCTAGATTAAACCTTTCCTTTGCAGTAACCGTTTACATGATTAGGATTCACTCTGTTTTCTCCTATATGGATACATGTAGTTGGAAATCTAAAACAAACACGGTTTGTGCTAGCTCTTTGACACTTGGCACAATAATGTAGTTCCATGTTCTATCACTATGATTTCTGTACTATTGAAGTAAACCCAAGCAGAGACTGACGAGAATCACTTTCATTGAAAGGGGTTGCCAAGCTTCCGAAAAACTACGAGTTTCCGGAAATCTCAGCAAACATTTTTTCACGCAATCTTGATTATACTTGCAGGTAATGATCAGTACACCAATCCCACTCGGCTCAGGAAATTTCGTTCTTCTAGGTTAAACAATTCCTTGGCACTAACCGTTTTCATGTTTAGGTTTCACTCTGTTTTCTCCGATATGGATACAGGTAGTTGGAACTCTAAATAAAACACGGTTTGTGAGAGCTCTTTGAAACTTGGCACAATAATGTAGTACCAAGTTCTATCTCTATGGTTTGTGTCCTATTGAAGTAGCCCCAAGCAGAGACTGATGAGAATCACTTTCATTGAAAGGGGTTGCCAAGCTTCCAAAAAACTAGGAGTTTCTGGAAATCTCAGCAAATATTTTTTCTCCCAATCTTGATGATACTTCCAATTAGTGATCTGTACACCAATCCCACTTGGCTCACCAAATTTCGTTCTTCTAGGTTAAACCGTTCCTTTGCAGTAACCGTTTTCATGTTTAGGTTTCACTCTGTTTTCTCCTATATGGATACATGTAGTTGGAAGTCAAAACAAACACGGTTTGTGCTAGCTCCTTGACACTTGGCACAATAATGTAGTTCCAAGTTCCTTCACTATGTTTTGTGTCCTATTGAAGTAGACCCAAGCAGCGACTGACGAGAATCACTTTCATTAAAGGGTTGCCAAGCTTCCAAAAAACTACGAGTTTCCTGAAATCTCAGCAAACATTTTTCACCCAATCTTGATGATACTCCCATTTAATGATCAGTACACCAATCCCACTTGGCTCACCAAATTTCGTTCTTCTAGGTTAAACAGTTCCTTTGCAGTAACCGTTTACATTATTAGGTTTCACTCTGTTTTCTCCTATATGGATACATGTAGTTGGTACTCTAAAACAAACACAGTTTGTGCTAGCTCTTTGAAACTTGGCAATAGTGTAGTTCCAAGTTCTATCGCTATAGTTTGTGTCCTATTGAAGTAGCACGAAACAGAGACTGATGAGAATCACTTTCATTGAAAGGGTTTGCCAAGCTTCCAAAAAACGACTAGTTTACGGAAATCTCAGCAAACATTTTTTCACCCAATCTTGATGATACTTTCGTTTAATGATCAGTACACCAATCCCACTTGGCTCACCAATTTTCGTTCTTCTTGGTGAAACCGTTCCTTGGCAGTAACCGTTTTCATGTTCAGGTTTCACTCTGTTTTCTCCTATATGGATACATGTAGTTGGAACTCTAAATCAAACACGGTTTGTGCTAGCTCTTTGAAACTTGGCACAATAATGTATTTCCAAGTTCTATCGCTATGGTTTGTGTTCTATTGAAGTAGACCCAAGCAGAGACGGACGAGAATCACTTTCATTGAATGGGGTTGCCAAGCTTCCAAAAAACTACGAGTTTCCTGAAATCTCAGCAAAAATTTTTCACCCAATCTTGATAATACTTCCATTTAATGACCAGTACACCAATCCCACTTGGATCACCAAATTTCGTTCTTCTAGGTTAAACAGTTCCTTTGCAGTAACCGTTTACATGATTAGGTTTCACTCTGTTTTCTCCTATATGGATACATGTAGTTGGAACTCTAAATCAACACGGTTTGTGCTAGCTCTTTGAAACTTAGCACAATAATGTAGTTCCAAGTTCTATGGCTATGGTTTGTGTCCTATTGAAGTAGCCCGAAGCAGAGACTCATGAGAATCACTTTAATTGAAAGGGTTGCCAAGTTTCCAAAAAACTACGAGTTTCCTGATATCTCAGCAAACATTTTTTCAACCAATCTTGATGATACTTCCATTTAATGATCAGTACACGAATCCCACTTGGCTCACCAGATGTAGTTCTTCTGGATTAAACCGTTCCTTGGCAGTATCCGTTTCCATGTTTAGGTTTCACTCTGTTTTCCCCTATGGGGATACATGTAGTTGGAACTCTAAAACAAACACGGTTTGTGCTAACTCTTTGCACTTGGCACAATAATGTAGTTCCAAGTTCTATCACTATGGTTTGTGTCCTATTGAATTAGACGCAAGCAGAGACTGAGGAGAATCACTTTCATTGAAAGGGGTTGCCAAGCTTCCGAAAAACTACGAGTTTCCTGAAATCTCAGCAAACATTTTTTATCCAAATCTTGATGATACTTGCAGGAAATGATCAGTACACCTATCCCACTTGGCTCACCAAATTTCGTTCTTCTAGGTAAACCAGTTCTTTTGCAGTAACCGTTTTCATGTTTAGGTTTCACTCTGTTTTCTCCTATATGGATACATGTAGTTGGAAATCTAAATCAAACACGGTTTGTGCTACCTCTTTGAACCTTGGCACAATAATGTAGTTCCAAGTTCTATCGCTATGGTTTGTGTCCTATTGAAGTAGCCCCAAGCAGAGACTGACGAGAATCACTTTCATTGAAATGGGTTGCCAAGCTTCCAAAAAAAATACGAGTTTCCTGAAATCTCAGCAAACTTTTTTTCAACCAATCTTGATGATACTTCCATTTAATGATCAGTACACCAATCCCACTTGGCTAACTAAATTTCGTTCTTCTAGGTTAAACCGTTCCTTCGCAGTAACCGTTTTCGTTTTTAGGTTTCACTCTGTTTTCTCCTATATGGATACATGTAGTTGGAACTCTAAATCAAACACGGTTTGTGCTAGCTCTTTGAAACTCGGCACAAAAATGTTGTTCCAAGTTCTGTCGCTATGGTTTGTGTCCTATTGAAGTAGCCCCAAGCAGAGACTGACGAGAATCACTTTCATTGAAAGGGGTTGCCAAGCTTCCAAAAAACTAAGAGTTTCCTGAAATCTCAGCAAACATTATTTCACCCAATCTTGATGATACATGCAGGTAATGATCAGTACACGAACCCCAGTTGGCTCACCAAATTTCGTTCTTCTAGGTTAAACCGTTCCTTTGCAGTAACCATTTTAATGTCTAGATTTCCCTCTGTTTATTCCTATATGGATACATGTAGTTGGAACTCTATATCAAACACGGTTTGTCCTAGCTCTTTGAAACTTGGCACAATAATGTAGTTCCACGTTCCATCGCTATGGTTTGTGTCCTATTGATGTAGCCCCAAGCAGAGACTGACGAGAATCACTTTCATTGAAAGGGGTTGCCAAGCTTCCAAAAAACTACGAGTTTCCTGAAATCTCAGCAAACATTTTTTCACCCAATTTTGATGATACTTGCAGGTAATGACCAGTACACCAATCCCACTTGGCTCACCAAATTTCGTTCTTCTAGGTTAAAACGTTCCTTTGCAGTAACCGTGTTCATGTTTAGGTATCACTCTTTTTTCTACAATATGGATACATGTAGTTCGAAAACTAAATTAAAAACGGTTGGTGCTAGCTCTTTGAAACTTGGCACAATAATGTAGTTCCAAGTTCTATCGCTATGGTTTGTGTCCTATTGAAGTAGCCCCAAGCAGAGAGTGACGAGAATCACTTTCATTGAAAGGGGTTGCCAAGCTTCCAAAAAACTACGAGTTTCCGGAAATCTCAGCAAATATTTTTTCACCCAATCTTGATGATACTTGCAGGTAATGATCATTACACCAGTCCCACTTGGCTCACCAAATTTCGTTCTCTAGGTTAAACCGTTCCTTTGCAGTAACCGTTTCCATGTTTTGGTTTCACTCTGTTTTCTCCAATATGGATACATGTAGTTGGAAGTCTAAATCAAACTCGTTTTGTGCTAGTTGTTTGAAACTTGGCACAATAATGTAGTTCCAATTTCTATCACTATGGTTTGTGTCCTATTGAAGTAGCCCCAAGCAGAGACTCACGAGAATCACTTTCATTGAAAGGGTGACCAAGCTTCCAAAAACTACGAGTTTCCTGAAATCTCAGCAAATATTTTTTCACTCAATCTTGATGATACATCCATTTAATGATCAGTACACCAATCCCACTTGGCTCACCAAATTTCGTTCTTCTAGGTTAAACCGTTCCTTTGAAGTCACCGTTTTCATGTTTAGGTTTCACTCTGTTTTCTCCTATATGGATACATGTAGTTGGAACTCTAAATCAAACACGGTTTGTGCTAGCTCTTTGAAACTTGGCACAATAATGTAGTTCCAAGTTCTATCGCAATGGTTTCTGTCCTATTGAAGTAGTCCCAAATAGACTGAGGAGAATCACTTTCATTGAAAGGGATTGCCAAGCTTCCAAAAAACTACGAGTTTCCTGAAATCTCAGCAAACATTTTTTCACCCAATCTTGATGATACTTGCAGGTAATGATCAGTACACCACTCCCACTTGGCTCACCAAATTTCGTTCTTCTAGGTTAAACCGTTCCTTTGCAGTCACCGTTTTCATGTTTAGGTTTCAGTCTGTTTTCTCCTATATGGATACATGTAGTTGGAACTGTAAATCAAACTCGTTTTGTACTAGCTGTTTGAAACGTGGCACAATAATGTAGTTCCAAGTTCTATCGCTATGGTTTGTGTCCTATTGAAGTAGCCCCAAGCAGAGACTGACGAGAATCACTTTCATTAAAAGGGTTGCCCAGCTTCCAAAAAACTACGAGTTTCCAGAAATCTCAGCAAACATTTTTTCACCCAATCTTGATGATACTTGCAGTCAATGATCAGTACACCAATCCCACATGGCTCACTAAATTTCGTTCTTCTAGTTTAAACCGTTCCTTGGCAGAAACCGTTTTCATGTTTAGGTTTCACTCTGTTTTCTCCTATATGGATACATGTAGTTGGAACTCTAAATCAAACACGGTTTGTGCTAGCTCTTTGAAACTTGGCACAATAATGTAGTTCCAAGTTCTAACGCTATGGATTGTGTCCTATTTAAGTAGCCCCAAGCAGAGACTGACGAGAATCAGTTTCATTGAAAGGGGTTGCCAATCTTCCAAAAAACTACGAATTTCCTGAAATCTCAGCAAACATTTTTTCACCCAATCTTGATGATACATCCCTTTAATGATCAGTACACCAATCCCACTTGGCTCACCAAATTTCGTTCTTCTAGGTTAAACCGTTCCTTTGCAGTCACCGTTTTCATGTTCAGGTTTCACTCTGTTTTCTCCTATATGGATACATGTAGTTGGAACTCTAAATCAAACACGGTTTGTGCTAGCTCTTTGAAACTTGGCACAATAATGTAGTTCCAAGATCTATCGCTATGGTTTGTGTCCTATTGAAGTAGAACCAAGCAGAGACTCACGAGAATCACTTTCATTGAAAGGGGTTGCCAAGCTTCCAAAAAACTACGAATTTCCTGAAATCTCAGCAAACATTTTTTCACCCCATCTTGATGATACTTGCAGGTAATGATCAGTACACCAATCCCACTTGGCTCACCAAATTTCGTTCTTCTAGGTTAAACCGTTCCTTTGCAGTCACCGTTTTCATATTTAGCTTTCACTCTGTTTTCTCCTATATGGATACATGTAGTTGGAACTCTAAATCAAACACGGTTTGTGCTAGCTCTTTGAAACTTGGCACAATAATGTAGTTCCAAGTTCTATCGCTATGGTTTGTGTCCTATTGAAGTAGCCCCAAGCAGAGACTGACGAGAATCACTTTCATTGAAAGGGGTTGCCAAGCTTCCAAAAAACTACGAGTTTCTGGAAATCTCAGCAAACATTTTTTCACCCATTCTTGATGATACTTGCAGGTAATGATCAATACACCAATCCCACTTGGCTCACTAAATTTCGTTCTTCTAGTTTAAACCGTTCCTTGGCAGTAACCGTTTTCATGTTTAGGTTTCACTCTGTTTTCTCCTATATATATACATGTAGTTGGAACTCTAAATCAAACACGGTTTGTGCTAGCTCTTTGAAACTTGGCACAATAATGTAGTTCCAAGTTCTATCGCTATGGTTTGTGTCCTATTGAAGTAGCCCCAAGCAGAGACTGACGAGAATCACTTTCATTGAAATGGGTTGCCAAGCTTCCAAAAAACTACGAGTTTCCGGAAATCTCAGCGAACATTTTTTCACCCAATCTTGATGATACTTGCAGGTAATGATTATTACACCAGTCCCACTTGGCTCACCAAATTTCGTTCTCTAGGTTAAACCGATCCTTTGCAGTAACTGTTTCCATGTTTTGGTTTCACTCTGTTTTCTCCAATATGGATACATGTAGTTGGAACTCTAAATCAAACTCGTTTTGTGCTAGTTGTTTGAAACTTGGCACAATAATGTAGTTCCAAGTTCTATCACTATGGTTTGTGTCCTATTGAAGTAGCCCCAAGCAGAGACTGACGAGAATCACTTTCATTGAAAGGGGTGACCAAGCTTCCAAAAACTACGAGTTTCCTGAAATCTCAGCAAATATTTTTTCACCAAATCTTGATGATACATCCATTTAATGATCAGTACACCAATCCCACTTGGCTCACCAAATTTCGTTCTTCTAGGTTAAACCGTTGCTTTGAAGTCACCGTTTTCATGTTTAGGTTTCACTCTGTTTTCTCCTATATGGATACATGTAGTTGGAACTCTAAATCAAACACGGTTTGTGCTAGCTCTTTGAAACTTTGGAAAATAATGTAGTTCCAAGTTCCTTCGCTATGGTTTGTGTCCTATTGATTAGCCCCATCGAGAGACTGATGAGAATCACTTTCATTGAAAGGGGTTGCCAAGCTTCAAAAAAACTACGAGTTTCCTGAAATCTCAGCAAACATTTTTTCACCCAATCTTGATGATACTTCCATTTAATGATCAGTACACCAATCCCACTTGGCTCACCAACTTTCGGTCTTCTATGTTAAACCATTCCTTTGCAGTAACCGTTTTCATGTTTAGGTTTCACTCTCTTTTCTCCTATATGGATATATGTAGTTGGAACTCTAAATGAAACACGGTTTGTGCTAGCTCTTTGAAACTTGGCACAATAATGTAGTTCCATGTTCTATCGCTATGGTTTGTGTCCTATTGTAGTAGCCCCAAGCAGAGACTCACGAGAATCACTTTCATTGAAAGGGGTTGCCAAGCTTCCAAAAAACTACGAATTTCCTGAAATCTCAGCAAACATTTTTTCACCCAATCTTGATGATACTTCCATTTAATGATCAGTACACCAATCCCACTAGGCTCACCAAATTTTGTTCTTCTAGGTTAAACCGTTCCTTTGCCGTCACCGTTTTCATGTTTAGGTTTCACTCTGTTTTCTCCTATATGGATACATGTAGTGGGAACACTAAATCAAACACGGTGTGCTAGCTCTTTGAAACTTGGCACAATAATGTAGTTCCAAGTTCTATCGCTATGGTTTGTGTCCTATTGAAGTAGCCCCAAGCAGAGACTGACGAGAATCACTTTCATTGAAAGCGGTTGCCAAGCTTCCCAAAAAATACGAGTTTCCTGAAATCTCAGCAAACGTTTTTTCACCCAATCTTGATGATACTTGCAGTCAATGATCAGTACACCAATCCCACGTGGCTCACCAAATTTCGCTCTTCTAGTTTAAACCGTTCCTTGGCAGTAAACGTTTTCAAGTTTAGGTTTCACTCTGTTTTCTCCTTTATGGACACATGTAGTTGGAAGTCTAAATCAAACACGGATTGTGCTAGCTCTTTGAAACGTGGCACAATAATGTAGTTCCAAGTTCTATCGCTATGATTTGTGTCCTATTGAAGTAGCCCCAAGCAGAGACTGACGAGAATCACTTTCATTGAAAGGGGTTGCCAAGCTTCCAAAAAACTACGAGTTTCCTGAAATCTAAGCAAACATTTTTTCACCCAATCTTGATGATACTTCCATTTAATGATCAGTACACCAATCCCACTTGGCTCACCTAATTTCGTTCTTCTAGTTTCAACCGTTCCTTGGCAGTCACCGTTTTCATGTTTAGGTTTCACTCTGTTTTCTCATATATGGATACATGTAGTTGGAACTCTAAATCAAACACGGTTTGTACTAGCTCTTTGAAACTTGGAACAATAATGTAGTTCCAAGTTCTATCGCTATGGTTTGTGTCCTATTGAAGTAGCCCCAAGCAGAGACTGACGAGAATCACTTTCATTGAAAGCGGTTGCCAAGCTTCCCAAAAAATACGAGTTTCCTGAAATCTCATCAAACATTTTTTCACCCAATCTTGATGATACTTGCAGGTAATGATCAGTACACCAATCACACGTGGCTCACCAAATTTCGCTCTTCTAGTTTAAACCGTTCCTTGGCAGTAACCGTTTTCATGTTTAGGTTTCACTCTGTTTTCTCCTATATGGATACATGTAGTTGGAACTCTAAATCAAACACGGTTTGTGCTAGCTCTTTAAACGTGGCACAATAATGTAGTTCCAAGTTCTATCGCTATGATTTGTGTCCTATTGAAGTAGCCCCAAGCAGAGACTGACGAGAATCACTTTCATTGAAAGGGGTTGCCAAGCTTCCAAAACCTACGAGTTTCCTGAAATCTCAGCAAACATTTTTTCACATAATCTTGATGATACTTCCATTTAATGATCAGTACACCAATCCCACTTGGCTCACCAAATTTCGTTCTTCTAATTTAAACCGTTCCTTGGCAGTAACCGTTTCCATGTTTATGTTTCACTCTGTTTTCTTCTATATGGATACATGTAGTTGGAACTCTAAATCCAACACGGTTTGTGCTAGCTCTTTGAAATTGGCAGAATAATGTAGTTCCAAGTTCTATCGCTATGGTTTGTGTCCTATTGAAGTATCCCCAAGCAGAGACTGAGGAGAATCACTTTCATTGTAGGGGTTGCCAAGCTTCCAAAAAACTACGAGTTTCCTGAAATCTCAGCAAACATTTTTTCACCCAATCTTGATGATACTTGCAGGTAATGATCAGTACACCAATCCCACTTGGCTCACTAAATTTCGTTCTTCTAGTTTAAACCGTTCCTTGGCAGTAACCGTTTTCATATTTAGGTTTCACTCTGTTTTCTCCTATATGGATACATGTAGTTGGAACTCTAAATCAAACACGGTTTGTGCTGGCTCTTTGAAACTTGGCACAATTATGTAGTTCCAAGTTCTATCGCTATGGTTTGTGTCCTATTGAAGTAGCCCCAAGCAGAGACTCACGAGAATCACGTTCCTTGAAAGGGGTAGCCAAGCTTCCAAAAAACTACGAATTTCCTGAAATTCAGCAAAAATTTTTTCACCCAATCTTGATGATACTTCTATTTAATGATCAGTACACCAATCCCACTAGGCTCACCAAATTTCGTTCTTCTAGGTTAAACAGTTCCTTTGCAGTCACCGTTTTCATGTTTAGGTTTCACTCTGTTTTCTCCTATATGGATAGTGTAGTTGGAACTCTAAATCAAACACGGTTTGTGCTAGCTCTTTGAAACTTGGCACAATAATGTGGTTCCAAGTTCTATCGCTATGTTTTGTGTCCTATTGAAGTAGCCCCAAGCAGAGACTGACGAGAATCACTTTCATTAAAAGGGGTTGCCAAGCTTCCATAAAACTACGAGTTTCCGGAAATCTCAGCAAACATTTTTTTCTCCCAATATTGATGATACTTCCATTTAATGATCAGTACAACAATCCCACTTGGCTCACCACGTTTCGTTCTTCTATTTTAAACCGTTCCTTGGCAGCAACTGTTTTCATGTTTAGGTTTCACTCTGTTTTCTTCTATATGGATACATGTAGTTGGAACTCTAAATCAAACACGGTTTGTGCTAGGTCTTTGAAACGTGGCAAAATAATGTAGTTCCAAGTTCCTTCGCTATGGTTTGTGTCCTATTGAAGTATCCCCAAGCAGAGACTGATGAGAATCACTTTCATTGAAAGGGGTTGCCAAGCTTCCAAAAAACTACGAGTTTCCTGAAATCTCAGCAAACATTTTTTCACCCAATCTTGATGATACTTCCATTTAATGATCAGTACACCAATCCCACTTGACTCACCAACTTTCGTTCTTCTAGGTTAAACCATTCCCTTGCAGTCACCGTTTTCATGTTTAGGTTTCACTCTCTTTTCTCCTATATGGATATATGTAGTTGGAACTCTAAATCAAACACTTTTTGTGCTAGCTCTTTGAAACTTGGCACAATAATATAGTTCCAAGTTCTATCGCTATGGTTTGTGTCCTATTGTAGTAGCCCCAAGCAGAGACTGACGAGAATCACTTTCATTGAAAGTGGTTGCCAAGCTTCCAAAAAACTACGAGTTTCCGGAAATCTCAGCAAACATTTTTTCACCCAATCTTGATGATACTTCCATTTAATGATCAGTACACCAATCCCACTAGGCTCACCAAATTTCGTTCTTCTAGGTTAAACCGTTCCTTTGCCGTCACCGTTTTTCATGTTTAGGTTTCACTCTGTTTTCTCCTATATGGATACATGTAGTTGGAACTCTAAATCAAACACGGTGTGCTAGCTCTTTGAAACTTGGCACAATAATGTAGTTCCAAGTTCTATCGCTATGTTTGTGTCCTATTGAAGTAGCCCCAAGCAGAGACAGACGAGAATCACTTTCATTGAAAGCGGTTGCCAAGCTTCCCAAAAAATACGAGTTTTCTGAAATCTCAGCAAACATTTTTTCACCCAATCTTGATGATACTGCAGGTAATGATCAGTACACCAATCCCACGTGGCTCACCAAATTTCGCTCTTCTAGTTTAAAACCGTTCCTTGGCAGTAAACGTTTTCATGTTTAGGTTTCACTCTGTTTTCTCCTATATTGATACATGTAGTTGGAACTCTAAATCAAACACGGTTTGTGCTAGCTCTTTGAAACGTGGCACAATAATGTAGTTCCAAGTTCTATCGCTATGATTTGTGTCCTATTGAAGTAGACCCAAGCAGAGACTGACGAGAATCACTTTCATTGAAAGGGGTTGCCAAGCTTCCAAAAAACTACGAGTTTCCTGAAATCTCAGCAAACATTTTTTCACCCAATCTTGATGATACTTCCATTTAATGATCAGTACACCAATCCCACTTGGCTCATCAAATTTCGTTTTTCTATTTTCATCCGTTCCTTGGCAGTAACCGTTTTCATATTTAGGTTTCACTCTGTATTCTCCTATATGGATACATGCAGTTGGAACTCTAAATCAAACACTTTTTCTGCTAGCTCTTTGAAACTTGGCACAATAATGGAGTTCCATGTTCTATTGCTATGGTTTGTATCCTATTGAAGTAGCCCTAAGCAGAGACTGACGAGAATCACTTTCATTGAAAGGGGTTGCCAAGCTTCCAAAAATCTACAAGTTTCCGGAAATCTCAGCAAACATTTTGTCACCCAATCTTGATGATACTTGCAGGTAATGATCAGTACACCAATCCCACTTGGCTCACCACGTTTCGTTCTTCTAGTTTAAACCGTTCCTTGGCAGTAACCGTTTTCATGTTAGGTTTCACTCTCTTTTCTCCAATATGGATACATGTAGTTGGAACTCTAAATCAAACACGGTTTGTGCTAGCTCATTGAAACTTGGCACAATAATGTAGTTCCAAGTTCTGTCGCTATGGTTTGTGTCCTACTGACGTAGCCCCAAGCAGAGACTGATGAGAATCACTTTCATTGAAAGAGGTTGCCAAGCTTCCAAAATCTACGAGAATCCGGAAATCTCAGCAAACATTTTTTCACCCAATCTTGATGATACTTGCAGGTAATGATCAGTACACCAATCCCACTTGGCTCACTAAATTTCGTTCTTCTAGTTTAAACCGTTCCTTGGCAGTAACCGTTTTCATGTTTAGGTTTCACTCTGTTTTCTCCTATATGGATACATGTAGTTGGAACTCTAAAACAAACACGGTTTCTGCTACCTCTTTGAAACTTGGCACAATAATGTACTTCCAAGTTCTATCGCTATGGTTTGTGTCCTACTGAAGTAGCCCCAAGCAGAGACTGACGAGAATCACTTTCATTGAAAGGGGTTGCCAAACTTCCAAAAAACTACGAGTTTCCTGAAATCTCAGCAAACATTTTTTCACCCAATCTTGATGATACTCCCATTTAATGATCAGTACATCAATCCCACTTGGCTCACCAAATTTTGTTCTTCTACGTTAAAGCGTCCCTTGCAGTCACCATTTTCATGTTTAGGTTTCACTCTGTTTTCTCATATATGGATACATGTAGTTGGAACTCTAAATCAAACACGGTTTGTACTAGCTCTTTGAAACTTGGCACAATAATGTAGTTCCAAGTTCTATCGCTATGGTTTGTGTCCTATTGAAGTAGCCCCAAACAGAGACTGACGAGAATCACTTTCATTGAAAGGGGTTGCAAAACTTCCAAAAATCTACGAGTTTCCGGAAATCTCAGCAAACATTTTTTCACCCAATCTTGATGATATTTGCAGGTAATGATCAGTACACCAATCCCACTTGGCTCACTCAATTTCGTTCTTCTAGTTTAAACCGTTCCTTGGCAGTCACCGTTTTCATGTTTAGGTTTCACTCTGTTTTCTCCTATATGGATACATGTACTTGGAACTCTAAATCAAACACGGTTTGTGCTAGCTCTTTGAAACTTGGCACAATAATGTAGTTCCAAGTTCTATCGCTATGATTTGTGTCCTACTGAAGTAGCCCCAAGCAGAGACTGATGAGAATCACTTTCATTGAAAGGGGTTGCGAAGCTTCCAAAAAACTACGAGTTTCCTGAAATCTCAGCAAACATTTTTCACCCAATCTTGATGATACTTGCAGGTAATGATCAGTACACCAATCCCACGTTGCTCACCAAATTTCGCTCTTCTAGTGTATACCGTTCCTTGGCAGTAACCGTTTTCATGTTTAGGTTTCACTCTGTTTTCTCCTATATGGATACATGTAGTTGGAACTCTAAATCAAACACGGTTTGTGCTAGCTCTTTGAAACTTGGCACAATAATGTAGTTCCAAGTTCTATCGCTATGATTTGTGTCCTATTGAAGTAGGCCCTAGCAGAGACTGACGAGAATCACTTTCATTGAAAGGGGTTGCCAAGCTTCCAAAAAACTACGAGTTTCCTGAAATCTCAGCAAACATTTTTTCACCCAATCTTGATGATACTTCCATTTAATGAACAGTACACCAATCCCACTTGGCTCACCAAATTTCGTTCTTCTAGTTTCAACCGTTCCTTTGCAGTAACCGTTTTCATATTTAGGTTTCACTCTGTTTTCTCCTATATTGATACATGTAGTTGGAACTCTAAATCAAACACTTTTTCTGCTAGCTCTTTGAAACTTGGCACAATAATATAGTTCCAAGTTCTATCGCTATGGTTTGTGTCCTATTGAAGTAGCCCCAAACACAGACTGAGGAGAATCACTTTCATTGAAAGGGTTGCCAAGCTTCCAAAAATCTACGAGTTTCCGGAAATCTCAGCAAACATTTTTTCACCCAATCTTGATGATACTTGCAGGTAATGATCAGTACACCAATCCCACTTGGCTCACTAAATTTCGTTCTTCTAGTTTAAACCGTTCCTTGGCAGTCACCATTTTCATGTTTAGGTTTCACTCTGTTTTCTCCTATATGGATACATGTAGTTGGAACTCTAAATCAAACACGGTTTGTGCTAGCTCTTTGAAACTTGGCACAATAATGTAGTTCCAAGTTCTATCGCTATGATTTGTGTCCTACTGAAGTAGCTCCAAGCAGAGACTGACGAGAATCACTTTCATTGAAAGGGGTTGCGAAGCTTCCAAAAAACTACGAGTTTCCTGAAATCTCAGCAAACATTTTTTCACCCAATCTTGATGATACTTCCATTTAATGATCAGTACATTAATCCCACTTGGCTCACCAAATTTTGTTCTTCTACGTTAAAGCGTCCCTTGCAGTCACCGTTTTCATGTTTAGGTTTCACTCTGTTTTCTCATATATGGATACATGTAGTTGGAACTCTAAATCAAACACGGTTTGTACTAGCTCTTTGAAACTTGGCACAATAATGTAGTTCCAAGTTCTATGGCTATGGTTTGTGTCCTATTGAAGTAGCCCCAAACAGAGACTGACGAGAATCACTTTCATTGAAAGGGGTTGCCCAGCTTCCAAAAAACTACGAGTTTCCTGAAATCTCAGCAAACATTTTTTCACCCAATCTTGATGATACTTCCATTTAATTATCAGTACACCAATCCCACTTGGCTCACCAAATTTCGTTATTCTAGTTTCAACCGTTCCTTGGCAGTAACCGTTTTCATATTTATGTTTCACTCTGTTTTCTCCTATATGGATACATGTAGTTGGAACTCTGAATCAAACACTTTTTGTGCTAGCTCTTTGAAACTTGGCACAATAATGTAGTTCCAAGTTCTATTGCTATGGTTTGTGTCCTATTGAAGTAGCCCCAACAGAGACTCACGAGAATCACTTTCATTGAAAGGGGTTGCCAAGCTTCCAAAAAACTACGAGTTTCCTGAAATCTCAGCAAACATTTTTTCACCCATTCTTGATGATACTTCCATTTAATGATCAGTACACCAATCCCACTTGGCTCACCAAATTTCGTTCTTCTAGGTTAAACCGTTCCTTTGCAGTAACCGTTTTCATGTTTAGGTTTCACTCTGTTTTCTCCTATATGGATACATGTAGTTGGAACTCTAAATCAAACACGGTTTGTGCTAGCTCTTTGAAACGTGGCACAATAATGTAGTTCCAAGTTCTATTGCTATGGTTTGTGTCCTATTGAAGTAGCCCCAAGCAGAGACTGACGAGAATCACTTTCATTGAAAGGGGTTGCCAAGCTTCCCAAAAACTACGAGTTTCCTGAAATCTCAGCAAACATTTTTTCACCCAATCTTGATGATACTTGCATTTAATGATCAGTACACCAATCCCACTTGGCTCACCAAATTTCGTTCTTCTAATTTAAACATTTCCTTGGCAGTAACCGTTTTCATGTTTAGGTTTCACTCTGTTTTCTCCTATATGGATACATGTAGTTGGAACTCTAAATCAAACACGATTTGTGCTAGCTCTTTGAAACTTGGCACAATAATGTAGTTCAAAGTTCTATCGCTATGGCTTGTGTCCTATTGAAGTAGCCCCAAGCAGAGACTCACGAGAATCACGTTCCTTGAAAGGGGTTGCCTAGCTTCAAAAAAACTACGAATTTCCTGAAATCTCAGCAAACATTTTTTCACCCAATCTTGATGATACTTCCATTTAATGATCAGTACACCAATCCCACTTGGCTTACTAAATTTCGTTCTTCTAGATTAAACCGTTCCTTGGCAGTAACCGTTTTCATGTTTAGGTTTCACTCTGTTTTCTCTTATACGGATACATGTAGTTGGAACTGTAAATCAAACACGGTTTGTGCTAGCTCTTTGAAACTTGGCACAATAATGTAGTTCCAAGTTCTATCGCTATGGTTTGTGTCCTATTGAAGTAGCCACAAGCAGAGACTGACGAGAATCGCTTTCATTGAAAGGGGTTGCCAAGCTTCCAAAACCTACGAGTTTCCTGAAATCTCAGCAAACATTTTTTCACATAATCTTGATGATACTTCCATTTAATGATCAGTACACCAATCCCACTTGGGTCACCAAATTTCGTTCTTCAAATTTAAACCGTTCCTTTGCAGTAACCGTTTCCATGTTTATGTTTCACAATGGTTTCTTCTATATGGATACATGTAGTTGGAACTCTAAATCCAACACGGTTTGTGCTAGCTCTTTGAAATTGGCACAATAATGTAGTTCCAAGTTCTATCGCTATGGTTTGTGTCCTATTGAAGTAGTCCCAAGCAGAGACTGACGAGAATCACTTTCATTGAAGGGTTTGCCAAGCTTCCAAAAAAATACGAGTTTCCTGAAATCTCAGCAAACATTTTTTCACCCAATCCTGATGATTCTTGCAGGTAATGATCAGTACACCAATCCCACTTGGCTCACTAAATTTCGTTCTTCTAGTTTAAACCGTTCCTTGGCAGTAACCGTTTTCAGGTTTAGGTTTCACTCTGTTTTCTCCTATATGGATACATGTAGTTGGAACTCTAAATCAAACACGGTTTGTGCTAGCTCTTTGAAACTTGGCACAATAATGTAGTTCCAAGTTCTATCGCTATGGTTTGTGTCCTATTGAAGTAACCGCAAGCAGAGACTGACGAGAATCACTTTCATTAAAAGGGGTTGCCAAGCTTCCAAAAAACTACGAGTTTCGTGAAATCTCAGCAAACATTTTTTCACCCAATCTTGATGATACTTCCATTTAATGATCAGTACACCAATCCCACTTGGCTCACCAAATTTCGTTCTTCTAGTTTAAACCGTTCCTTGGCAGTCACCGTTTTCATGTTTAGGTTTCACTCTGTTTTCTCCTATATGGATACATGTAGTTGGAACTCTAAATCAAACACGGTTTGTGCTAGCTCTTTGAAATTGGCAAAATAATGTAGTTCCAACTTCTATCGCTATGGTTTGTGTCCTATTGAAGTAGCCCGAAGCAGAGACTGACGAGAATCACTTTCATTGAAGGGGTGCCAAGCTTCCAAAAAACTACGAGTTTCCTGAAATCTCAGCAAACATTTTTTCACCCAATCTTGATGATTCTTCCATTTAATGATCAGTACACCAATCGCACTTGGCTCACCAAATTTCGTTCATCTAATTTAAACCGTTCCTTGGCAGTAAACGTTCTCATGTTTAGGTTTCACTCTGTTTTCTCCTATATGGATACATGTAGTTGGAACTCTAAATCAAACATGGTTTGTGCTAGCTCTTTGAAACTTGGCACAATAATGTAGTTCCAAGTTCCTTCACTATGGTTTGTGTCCTATTGAAGTATCCCCAAGCAGAGACTGATTAGAATCACTTTCATTGAAAGGGGTTGCCAAGCTTCCCAAAAACTACGAGTTTCCTGAAATCTCAGCAAACATTTTTTCACCCAATCTTGATGATACTTGCATTTAATAATCAGTACACCAATCCCACTTGGCTCACCAAATTTCGTTCTTCTAATTTAAACATTTCCTTGGCAGTAACCGTTTTCATGTTTAGGTTTCACTCTGCTTTCTCCTATATGGATACATGTAGTTGGAACTCTAAATCAAACACGATTTGTGCTAGCTCTTTGAAACTTGGCACAATAATGTAGTTCAAAGTTCTATCGCTATGGCTTGTGTCCTATTGAAGTAGCCCCAAGCAGACACTCACGAGAATTACGTTCCTTGAAAGGGGTTGCCAAGCTTCAAAAAAACTACGAATTTCCTGAAATCTCAGCAAACATTTTTTCACCCAATCTTGATGATACTTCCATTTAATGATCAGTACACCAATCCCACTAGGCTCACCAAATTTCGTTCTTCAAATTTAAACCGTTCCTTGGCAGTAACCGTTTCCATGTTTATGTTTCACAATGGTTTCTTCTATATGGATACATGTAGTTGGAACTCTAAATCCAACACCTTTTGTGCTAGCTCTTTGAAATTGGCACAATAATGTAGTTCCAAGTTCTATCGCTATGGTTTGTGTCCTATTGAAGTAGCCCCAAGCAGAGACTGACGAGAATCACTTTCATTGAAGGGGTTGCCAAGCTTCCAAAAAACTACGAGTTTCATGAAATCTCAGCAAACATTTTTTCACCCAATCCTGATGATTCTTGCAGGTAATGATCAGTACACCAATCCCACTTGGCTCACCAAATTTCGTTCTTCTAGTTTAAACCGTTATTTGGCAGTAACCGTTTTCAGGTTTAGGTTTCACTCTGTTTTCTCCTATATGGATACATGTAGTTGGAACTCTAAATCAAACACGGTTTGTGCTAGCTCTTTGAAACTTGGCACAATAATGTAGTTCCAAGTTCCTTCACTATGGTTTGTGTCCTATTGAAGTATCCCCAAGCAGAGACTGACGAGAATCACTTTCATTTAAAGGGATTTCCATGCTTCCAAAAAAGTACGAGTTTCCTGAAATCTCAGCAAACATTTTTTCACCCAATCTTGATGATACCTCCATTTAATGATCAGTACACCAATCCCACTTGGCTCACCAAATTTCGTTCGTCTAATTTAAACCGTTCCTTGGCAGTAACCGTTTTCATATTTAGGTTTCACTCTGTTTTCCCCTATATGCATACATGTAGTTGGAACTGTAAATCAAACACGATTTGTGCTAGCTCTTTGAAACTTGGCACAATAATGTACTTCCAAGTTCTATCGCTATGGTTTGTGTCCTACTGACGTAGCCCCAAGCAGAGACTGACGAGAATCACTTTCATTGAAGGGGTTGCCAAGCTTCCAAAAAACTACGAGTTTCCTGAAATCTCAGCAAACATTTTTTCACCCAATCCTGATGATTCTTGCAGGTAATGATCAGTACACCAATCCCACTTGGCTCACTAAATTTCGTTCTTCTAGTTTAAACTGTTCCTTGGCAGAAACCGTTTTCATATTTAGGTTTCACTCTGTTTTCTCCTATATGGATACATGTAGTTGGAACTCTAAATCAAACTCGGTTTGTGCTAGCTGTTGGAAACTTGGCACAATAATGTTGTTCCAAGTTCTATAGCTAAGGTTTGTTGGCTATTGAAGTAGCCCCAAGCAGAGATGGACGAGAATCACTTCAATTGAAAGGGGTTGCCAAGCTTCCAAAAAACTACGAGTTTCCTGAAATCTCACCAAACATTTTTTCACCCAATCTTGATGATACTTGCAGGAAATGATCAGTACACCAATCCCACTTGGCCAACCAAATTTCGTTCTTCTAGGTTAAACGGTTCCTTTGCAGTAACCGTTTACAAGTTTAGGTTTCACTCTGTTTTCTCCTATAGGATACATGATGTTGGAACTCTAAAACAAACAAGGTTTGTGCTGGCTCTTTGAAACTTGGCACAATAATGTAGTTCCAACTTCTATCACTCTGGTGTGTGACCTATTGAAATAGCCCCAAGCAGAGACTGACGAGAATCACTTTCATTGAAAGGGGTTGCCAATCTTCCAAAAAACTACGAGTTTCCACAAATCTCAGCAAATATTTCTTCACCCAATCTTGCTGATACTTGCAGGTAATGACCAGTACACCAATCCCACTTGGCTCACCAAATTTCGTTCTTCCAGTTTAAACCTTTCCTTGTCAGTAACCGTTTTCAAGTTTAGGTTTCACTCTGTTTTCTCCTATAGGATACATGTATTTGGAACTCTAAATCAAACACTGTTTGTGCTAGCTGTTTGAAACTTTGCACAATAATGTAGTTCCAAGTTCTATATCTATGGTTTGTGTCCTATTGAAGTAGCCCAAGAAGAGACTGTCGAGAATCACTTTCATTGAAAGGGGTTGCCAAGCTTCCAAAAAACTACGAGTTTCCTGAAATCACAGCAAACATATTTCACCCAATCTTGATGATACTTGCAGGTAATGATCAGTACACCAATCCCACTTGGCTCACCGAATTTCGTTCCTCTAGTTTAAACCGTTCCTTTGCAGTAATCGTTTTCATGTTTAGGTTTCACTCTGTTTTCTCCTATATGGATACATGTAGTTGGAACTCTAAATCAAACACGGTTTGTGCTAGCTCTTTGAAACTTGGCACAATAATGTAGTTCCAAGTTCGATCGCTATGGTTTGTTTCCTATTGATGTAGCCCCAAGCAGAGACTGACGAGAATCACTTTCATTGAAAGTGGTTGCCAAGCTTCCACAAAACTACGAGTTTCCGGAAATCTCAGCAAACATTTTTTCACCCAATCTTGATGATACTTGCAGGTAATGATCAGTACACCAATCCCACTTGGCTCACTAAATTTCGTTCTTTTAGTTTAAACCGTTCCTTGGCAGTAACCGTTTTCATGTTTAGGTTTCACTCTGTTTTCTCCTATATGCATACATGTAGTTGGAACTCTAAATCAAACACGGTTTGTGATAGCTCTTTGAAATTGGCACAATATTGTAGTTCCAAGTTCTATCGCTATGGTTTGTGTCCTATTGAAGTAGCCCCAAGCAGAGACTGACGAGAATTACTTACATTGAAAGGGGTTGCCAAGCTTCCAAAAAACTACGAGTTTCTGGAAATCTCAGTAAATATTTTTCCTCCCAATATTGATGATACTTCCATTTAATGATCAGTACACCAATCCCTTTTCGCTCACCACGTTTCGTTCTTCTAGTTTAAACCGTTCCTTGGCAGCAACTGTTTTCATGTTTAGGTTTCACTCTGTTTTCTCCTATATGGATACATGTGGTTGGAACTCTAAATCAAACACGGTTTGTGCTAGCTCTTTGAAACTTGGCACAATAATGTAGTTCCAAGTTCCTTCGCTATGGTTTGTGTCCTATTGAAGTAGCCCCAAGCAGAGACTGATGAGAATCACTTTCATTGAAAGGGGTTGCCAAGCTTCCAAAAAACTACGAGTTTCCTGAAATCTCAGGAAACATTTTTTAACCCAATCTTGATGATACTTCCATTTAATGATCAGTACACCAATCCCACTTGGCTCATCAAATTTAGTTCTTCTAGGTTAAACCATTCCTTTGCAGTAACCGTTTTTAAATTTTAGGTTTCACTCTCTTTTCTCCTATATAGATACATGTATTTGGAACTCTAAATCAAACACTTTTTGTGCTAGCTCTTTGAAACTTGGCACAATAATGTAGTTCCAAGTTCTATCGCTATGATTTGTGTCTTATTGAAGTAGCCCCAAGCAGAGACTGACGAGAATCACTTTCATTGAAAGGGGTTGCGAAGCTTCCAAAAAACGACGAGTTTCCTGAAATCTCAGCAAACATTTTTTCACCCAATCTTGATGATACTTCCATTTAATGATCAGTACACCAATCCCACTTGGCTTACCAAATTTCCTTCTTCTAGGTCTAACCGTTCCCTTGCAGTCACCGTTTTCATGTTTAGGTTTCACTCTGTTTTCTCCTATATGTATACATGTAGTTGGAACTCTAAATCAAACACGGTTTGTGCTAGCTCTTTCAAACTTGGCACAATAATGTAGTTGCAAGTTCTATCGCTATGGTTTGTGTCCTATTGAAGTAGCCCCAAGCAGAGACTGACGAGAATCACTTTCATTGAAAGTGGTTGCCAAGCTTCCAAAAAACTACGAGTCTCCGGATATCTCAGCAAACATTTTTTCTCCCAATATTGATGATACTTCCATTTAATGATCAGTACACCAATCCCACTTGGCTCACCACGTTTCGTTCTTCTACTTTAAACCGTTCCTTGGCAGTAAGTGTATTCATGTTTAGGTTTCACTCTGTTTTCTCCTATATGGATACATGTAGTTGGAACTATAAATCAAACACGGTTTGTGCTAGCTCTTTGAAACTTGGCACAATAATGTAGTTCCAAGTTCCTTCGCTATGATTTGTGTCCTATTGAAGTAGCCCCATGCAGAGACTGATGAGAATCCCTTTCATTGAAAGGGTTTCCAAGCCTCCAAAAAACTACGAGTTTGCTGAAATCTCAGCAAACATTTTTTCACCCAATCATGATGATACTTCCATTTAATGATCAGTACACCAATCGCACTTGGCTCACCAAATTTCGTTCATCTAATTTAAACCGTTCCTTGGCAGTAACCGTTTTTATGTTTAGGTTTCACTCTTTTTTCTCCTATATGGATACATGTATTTGGAACTCTAAATCAAACATGGTTTGTGCTAGCTCTTTGAAACTTGGCACAATAATGTAGTTCCAAGTTCCTTCACTATGGTTTGTGTCCTATTGAAGTATACCCAAGCAGAGACTGATTAGAATCACTTTCATTGAAAGGGGTTGCCAAGCTTCCAAAAAACTACGAGTATCCTGAAATCTCAGCAAATATTTTTTCACCCAATCTTGATGATACTTGCATTTAATGATCAGTACACCAATCCCACTTGGCTCAACAAATTTCGTTCTTCTATTTTAAACCTTTCCTTGGCAGTAACCGTTTTCATGTTTAGGTTTCACTCTGTTTTCTCCTATATGGATACATGTAGTTGGAACTCTAAATCAAACACGATTTGTGCTAGCTCTTTGAAACTTGGCACAATAATGTAGTTCCAAGTTCTATCGCTATGGCTTGTGTCCTACTGAAGTAGCCCCAAGCAGAGACTGACGAGAATCACTTTCATTGAAAGGGGTTGCCAAGCTTCCAAAAAACTACGAGTTTCCGGAAATCTCAGGAAACATTTTTTCTCCCAATATTGATGATACTTCCTTTTAATGATCAGTACACCAAATCCACTTGGCTCACCACGTTTCGTTCTTCTAGTTTAAACCGTTCCTTGGCAGCAACTGTTTTCATGTTTAGGCTTCAGTCTGTTTTCTCCTATATGGATACATGTAGTTGGAACTCTAAATCAAACACGGTTTGTGCTAGCTCTTTGAAATTGGCAAAATATTGTAGTTCCAACTTCTATCGCTATGGTTTGTGTCCCATTGAAGTAGCCCGAAGCAGAGACTGACGAGAATCACTTTCATTGAAGGGGTTGCCAAGCTTCCAAAAAACTACGAGTTTCCTGAAATCTCAGCAAACATTTTTTCACCCAATCTTGATGATTTTTCCATTTAATGATCAGTACACCAATCGCACTTGGCTCACCAAATTTCGTTCATCTAATTTAAACCGTTCCTTGGCAGTAAACGTTCTCATGTTTAGGTTTCACTCTGTTTTCTCCTATATGGATACATGTAGTTGGAACTCTAAATCAAACATGGTTTGTGCTATCTCTTTGAAACATGGCACAATAATGTAGTTCCAAGTTCCTTCACTATGGTTTGTGTCCTATTGAAGTATCCCCAAGCAGAGACTGATTAGAATCACTTTCATTGAAAATGGTTGCCAAGCTTCCCAAAAACTACGAGTTTCCTGAAATCTCAGCAAATATTTTTTCACCCAATCTTGATGATACTTGCAGGTAATGATCAGTACACCAATCCCACTTGGCTCACCAAATTTCGTTCTTCTAATTTAAACATTTCCTTGGCAGTAACCGTTTTCATGTTTAGGTTTCACTCTGTTTTCTCCTATATGGATACATGTAGTTGGAACTCTAAATCAAACACGATTTGTGCTAGCTCTTTGAAACTTGGCACAATAATGTAGTTCAAAGTTCTATCGCTATGGCTTGTGTCCTATTGAAGTAGCCCCAAGCAGAGACTCACGAGAATCACGTTCCTTGAAAGGGGTTGCCAAGCTTCCAAAAAACTACGAATTTCCTGAAATCTCAGCAAACATTTTTTCACCCAATCTTGATGATACTTCCATTTGATGATCAGTACACCAATCCCACTTGGCTTACTAAATTTCGTTCTTCTAGATTAAACCGTTCCTTGGCAGTAACCGTTTTCATGTTTAGGTTTCACTCTGTTTTCTCTTATACGGATACATGTAGTTGGAACTCTAAATCAAACACGGTTTGTGCTAGCTCTTTGAAACTTGGCACAATAATGTAGTTCCAAGTTCTATCGCTATGGTTTGTGTCCTATTGAAGTAGCCACAAGCAGAGACTGACGAGAATCGCTTTCATTGAAAGGGGTTGCCAAGCTTCCAAAACCTACGAGTTTCCTGAAATCTCAGCAAACATTTTTTCACCCAATCTTCATGATACTTCCATTTAATGATCAGTACACCAATCCCACTAGGCTCACCAAATTTCGTTCTTCAAATTTAAACCGTTCCTTTGCAGTAACCGTTTCCATGTTTATGTTTCACAATGTTTTCTTCTATATGGATACATGTAGTTGGAACTCTAAATATAACACGGTTTGTGCTAGCTCTTTGAAATTGGCACAATAATGTAGTTCCAAGTTCTATCGCTATGGTTTGTGTCCTATTGAAGTAGCCCCAAGCAGAGACTGACGAGAATCACTTTCATTGAAGGGGTTGCCAAGCTTCCAAAAAACTACGAGTTTCCTGAAATCTCAGCAAACATTTTTTCACCCAATCCTGATGATTCTTGCAGGTAATGATCAGTACACCAATCCCACTTGGCTCACTTAATTTCGTTCTTCTAGTTTAAACCGTTCCTTGGCAGTAACCGTTTTCATGTTTAGGTTTCACTCTGTTTTCTCCTATATGGATACATGTAGTTGGAACTCTAAATCAAACACGGTTTGTGCTAGCTCTTTGAAACTTGGCACAATAATGTAGTTCCAAGTTCTATCGCTATGGTTTGTGTCCTATTGAAGTAACCCCAAGCAGAGACTGACGAGAATCACTTTCATTAAAAGGGGTTGCCAAGCTTCCAAAAAACTACGAGTTTCCTGAAATCTCAGCAAACATTTTTTCACCCAATCTTGATGATACTTCCATTTAATGATCAGTACACCAATCCCACTTGGCTCACCAAATTTCGTTCTTCTAGTTTAAACCGTTCCTTGGCAGCAGCTGTTTTCATGTTTAGGTTTCACTCTGTTTTCTCCTATATGGATACATGTAGTTGGAACTCTAAATCAAACACGGTTTGTGATAGCTCTTTGAAACTTGGCACAATAATGTAGTTCCAAGTTCCTTCACTATGGTTTGTGTCCTATTGAAGTATCCCCAAGCAGAGACTGACGAGAATCACTTTCATTTAAAGGGATTTCAATGCTTCCAAAAAAGTACGAGTTTCCTGTAATCTCAGCAAACATTTTTTCACCCAATCTTGATGATACCTCCATTTAATGATCAGTACACCAATCCCACTTGGCTCACCAAATTTCGTTCGTCTAATTTTAAACCGTTCCTTGGCAGTAACCGTTTTCATATTTAGGTTTCACTCTGTTTTCCCCTATATGGATACATGTAGTTGGAACTGTAAATCAAACACGATTTGTGCTAGCTCTTTGAAACTTGGCACAATAATGTACTTCCAAGTTCTATCGCTATGGCTTCTGTCCTATTGAAGTAGCCCCAAGCAGAGACTCACGAGAATCACGGTCCTTGAAAGGGGTTGCCAAGCTTCCAAAAAACTACGAATTTCCTGAAATCTCAGCAAAAATTTTTTCACCCAATCTTGATGATACTTTCATTTAATGATCAGTACACCAATCCCACTAGGCTCACCAAATTTCGTTCTTCTAGGTTAAACAGTTCCTTTGCAGTCACCGTTTTCATGTTTAGGTTTCACTCTCTTTTATCCTATATGGATACATGTAGTTGGAACTCTAAATCAAACACGGTTTTGCTAGCTCTTTGAATCGTGGCACAATAATGTAGTTCCATGTTGTATCGCTATGCTTTGTGTCCTATTGAAGTAGCCCCAAGCAGAGAATGACGAGAATCACTTTCATTGAAAGGGTTTGCCAAGCTTCCAAAAAACTACGAATTTCCGGATATCTCAGCAAACATTTTTTCACCCAATATTGACGATACTTCCATTTAATGATCAGTACACCAATCCCACTTCGCTCAACATATTTCGTTCTTCAAGGTTAAACCGTTCCTTGGCAGTAACCGTTTTCATGTTTAGGTTTCACTCTGTTTTATCCTATATGGATACATATAGTTGGAACTCTATATCAAACACGGTTTGTGCTAGCTCTTTGAAATTGGCACAATAATATAGTTCCAAGTTCTATCGCTATGGTTTGTGTCCTATTGAAGTAGCCCCAAGCAGAGACTGATGAGAATCACTTTCTTTGAAAGGGGTTGCCAAGCTTCCAAAAAACTACGAGTTTCCTGAAATCTCAGCAAACATTTTTTCACCCAATCTTGATGATATTTTCATTTAATGATCAGTACACCAATCCCACTTTGCTCACCAAATTTCGTTCTTCTAGGTTAATCCGTTCCTGTGCAGTAACCGTTTTCATGATTAGGTTTCACTCTGTTTTCTCCTATATGGATACATGTAGTTGGAACTCTAAATCAAACACGGTTTGTGCTAGCTCTTTGAAACTTGGCAAAATAATGTAGTTCCAAGTTCTATCCCTATGGTTTGTGTCCTATTGAAGTAGCCCCAAGCAGAGACTGATGAGAATCACTTTCTTTGAAAGGGGTTTCCAAGCTTCCAAAAAACTACGAGTTACTGGAAATCTCAGCAAACATTTTTTTTAACCAATCTTGATGATACTTGCGGGTAATTATCAGTACACGAATCCCACTTGGCTCACCAAATTTTGTTCTTGTAGGTTAAACCGTTCCTTATCAGTAACCTTTTTCATGTTCAGGTTTCACTGTGTTTTCTCCTATATGGATACATGTAGTTGGAACTGTAAATCAAACACGGTTTGTGCTACCTCTTTGAAACTTGGCACAATAATGTAGTTCCAAGTTCTATTGCTATGGTTTGTGTCCTATTGTAGTAGCCCCAAGCAGAGACTAACGAGAATCAATTTCATTAAAAAGGTTGCCAAGCTTCCAAAAACCTACGAATTTCCTGAAATCTCGGCAAATATTTTTTCATTCAATCTTTATGATACTTCCATTTAATGATCAGTACGCCAATCCCACTTGGCTCACCAAATTTTGTTCTTCTAGGTTAAACCGTTCCTTTGCAGTAACCGTTTTCATGTTTAGGTTTCACTCTGTTTTCTCCTAAATGGATACATGTAGTTGGAACTCTAAATCAAACACGGTTTGTGCTAGCTCTTTGAAACTTGGCACAATAATGTAGTTCCTATTTCTATCGCTATGGTTTGTTTCCTATTGAAGTAGCCCCAAGCAGAGACTACGAGAATCACTTTCATTGAAAGGGGTTGCCAAGCTTGCAAAACACTACGAGTTTCCAGAAATCTGAGCAAATATTTTTTCACCCAATCTTGATGATACTTCCATTTAAAGATCAGTACACCAATCCCACTTGGCTCACCAAATTTCGTTCTTCTAGGTTAAACCGTTCCTTTGCAGTAACCGGTCACATTATTAGGTTTCACTCTGTTTTCTCCTATATGGATACATGTTGTTGGAACTATATATCACACACGGTTTGTGCTAGCTCTTTGAAAATTGGCAGAATAATATAGTTTCAAGTTGTGTCGCTATGGTTTGTGTCCTATTGAATTAGCCCCAAGCAGAGACTGAGGAGAATAACTTTCATTGAAAGGGGTTGCCAAGCTTCCAAAAAACTACGAGTTTCCTGAAATCTCAGGAAACATTTTTTCACCCAATCTTCATGATACTTGCAGGTAATAATCAGTACACCAGTCCTACTTGGCTCACCAAATTTAGTTCTTATAGGTAAAACCGTTCCTTTGCAGTAACCGTTTTCATGTTTAGGTGTCACTCTGTTTTCTCCTATATGGATACATGTAGTTGGAACTCTAAAACAAAACGGTTTATGCTAGCTCTGTGAAACTTGGCACAATAAAGTAGTTCCAAGTTCTATCGATTTGGTTTGTGTCCTATTGAAGTAGCCCCAAGCAGAGACTGACGAGGATCACTTTCATGGAAAGGGGTTGCCAAGCTTCCAAAAAAACTACGAGTTTCCTGAAATCTCAGCAAACATTTTTTCACCCAATCTTGATGATACTTGCAGGTTATGACTATTACACCGTTCCCACTTGGCTCACCAAATTTCGTTCTTATAGGTTAAGCTGTTCGTTTGCAGTAACCGTTTTCATGTTTAGGTTTCACTCTGTTTTCTCCTAAATGGATACATGTAGTTGGAACTCTAAATCAAACACGGTTTGTGCTGGCTCTTTGAAACTTGGCACAATAATGTAGTTCCATATGCTTTCCCTATGGTTTCTGTCCCATTGAAGTAGCCCCAAGGAGGGACTGAGGAGAATAACTTTCATTGAAAGGGGTTGCCAAGCTTCCAAAAAATTACGAGTTTCCTGAAATCTCAGGAAACATTTTTTCACCCAATCTTGATGATACTTGCAGGTAATGATCAGTACACCAGTCCTACTTGGCTCACCAAATTTAGTTCTTATACGTAAAACCGTTCCTTTGCAGGAACCGTTTTCATGTATAGGTTTCACTCTGTTTTCTCCTATATGGATACATGTAGTTGGAACTCTAAATAAAACACGTTTGTGCTAGCTCTTTGAAACTTGGCACAATAATGTAGTTCCAAGTTCTCTCGCTATGTTTTGTGCCCCATTGAAGTAGCCCCAAGCACAGACTGACGAGGATCACTTTCATTGAAAGGGGTTGCCAAGCTTCCTAAAAACTACGAGTTTCCTGAAATCTCAGCAAACAATTTTTAACCCAATCTTGATGATACTTGCAGGTAATGATCAGTTCACCAGTCCCACTTAGCTCACCAAATTTCGTTCTTCTAGGTTAAACCTTTCCTTTGCAGTAACCGTTTTCATGTTTAGGTTTCACTCTGTTTTCTCCTATATGGATACATGTAGTTGGAACTCAAAAAAAAAAACACGGTTTGTGCTAGCTCTTTGAAACTTGGCACAATAATGTAGTTCGAAGTTCTATCGCTATGGTTTGTGTCCTATTGAAGTAGCCCGAAGCAGAGACTGAGGAGAATCACTTTTATTGAAAGGGGTTGCAAGCTTCCCAAAAACTCCGAGTTTCTTGAAATCTCAGCAAACATTTTTTCACCCAATCTTGATGATACTTGCAGGTAATGATCAGTACACCAATCCCACTTGGCTCACCAAATGTCGTTCTTCTATGTTAAACCGTTCTTTGCAGTAACCGTTTTCATGTTTAGGTTTCACTCTGTTTTCTCCTATATGGATAAATGTAGTTGGAACTCTAAATCAAACACGGTTAGTGCTAGCTCTTTGAAACTTGGCACAGTCATGTAGTTCCAAGTTCTATCGCGATGGTTTGTGTCCTATTGAAGTAGCCCCAAGCAGAGACTGACGAGAATCACTTTCATTGAAAGTGGTTGCCAAGCTTCCAAAAAACTACGAGTTTCCTGAAATCTCAGCAAATATTTTTTCACCAAATCTTGATGATATTTCCAATTAATGATCAGTACACCAATCCCAATTGTCTCACCAAATTTCGTTCTTCTAGGTTAAACCGTTCCTTTGCAGTAACCGATTTCATATTTAGGTTTGACTCTGGTTTCTCCTATATGGATACATGTTGTTGGAACTATATATCAAACACGGTTTGTGCTAGCTCTTTGAAACTTGGCAGAATAATATAGTTTCAAGTTCTATAGCTATGGTTTGTGTCCTATTGAAGTAGCCCCAAGCAGAGACTGAGGAGAATCACTTTCATTGAAAGGGGTTGCCAAGATTCCAAAAAACTACGAGTTTCCTAACATTTCAGCAAACATTTTTTTACCCAATCTTGATAATACTTGCAGGTAATGATCATTACACCAGTCCCACTTGGCTCACCAAATTTTGTTCTTCTAGGTTAAACCGTTACTTTGCAGTAACCGTTCTCATGTTTAGTTTTCACTCTGTTTTCTCCTATATGGATAAATGTAGTTGGACCTCTAAATCAAACACGGTTTGTGCTAGCTCTTTGAAACTTGGCACAAAATGTAGTTCCACGATCTATCACTATGCTTTTTGTCCTATTGAAGTAGCCCCAAGCAGAGACTGACGAGAATCACTTTCATTGAAAGGGGTTGCCAAGCTTCCAAAAAACTACGAGTTTCCTGAAATCTCAGCAAACATTTTTTCACCCAATCTTGATGATACTTGCAGGTAATGATCAGTTCACCAGTCCCACTTGGCTCACCAAAAATCGTTCTTCTAGGTTAAACCGTTCCTTTGCAGTAACCGTTTACATTTTTAGGTTTCACTCTGTTTTCTTTATATGGATACATGTATTTGGAACTCTAAATGAAACACGGATTGTGCTAGCTCTTTGAAACTTGGCACAATAATGTAGTTCCAAGTTCTATCGCTATGGTTTGTGTCCTATTGAATTAGCTCCAAGCAAAAACTGTCGAGAATCACTTTCATTGAAAGGGGTTGCCAAGCTT
>NW_027552411.1:0-39425 GCF_045843805.1 Urocitellus parryii | reverse complement strand
AGATTTCACCCAATCTTGACGATACTTGCAGGTAATGATCAGTACACCAATCCCACTTGGCTCACCAAAGTTCGTTCTTCTAGGTTAAACCGTTCCTTTGCAGTAACACTTTTCATGTTTAGGTTTCACTCTGATTTCTCCTATATGGATACATGTATTTGGAACTCTAATTCAAACACGGTTTGTGCTACCTCTTTAAAACTTGGCACAATAATGTAGTTCCAAGTTCTATCGCTGTGGTTGGTGTGCTATTGAAGTAGCGCCAAGCAGAGACTGGCGAGAATCAATTTCATTGAAAGGGGTTGCCAAGCTTCAAAAAAACTACGAGTTTCCTGAAATCTCAGCAAACATTTTTTCACCCAATCTTGATGATACTTGCAGGTAATGATCAGAACACCAATCCCACTTGGCTCACTAAATTTCGTTCTTCTAGGTTAAACCGTACCTTTGCAGTAAACGTTTTCATGTTTAGGTTTCACTCTGTTTTCTCCTATATGGATACATGTAGTTGGAACTCTATATCAAACACGGTTTGTGCTAGCTCTTTCAAACTTGGCGCAATAATGTAGTTTCAAGTTCTATCACTATGGTTTGTGTCCTAATGAAGTAGCCAGAAGCAGAGACTGACGAGAATCACTTACATTGAAAGGGGTTGCCAAGCTTCCAAAAAACTACGAGTTTCCGGAAATCTCAGCAAACATTTCTTCACCAAATGTTGATGATACTTTTGATTAATGATCAGTACACGAATCCCACTTGGCTCACCAAATTTCGTTCTTCTAGGTTAAACCGTTCCTTGGCAGTAACCGTTTCAATGTTTAGGTTTCACTCTGTTTTCTCCTATATGGATACATGTAGTTGGAACTCTAAATCAACCACGGTTTGTGCTAACTCTTTGAAACTTGGCACAATAATGCAGTTCCAGGTTCTATCGCTATGGTTTGTGTCCTATTGAAGTAGCCTCTAGCAGAGACTGACGAGAATCACTTTAATTGAAAGGGGTTGCCAAGCTTCCTAAAAACTACGAGTTTCCTGAAATCTCAGCAAACATTTTTTCACACAATCGTGGTGATATTTCAATTTAATGATCAGTACACCAATCCCACTTGGCTCACCAAATTTCGGTCTTCTAGGTTAAACCGTTCCTTTGCGGTAACCGTTTTCATGTTTAGGTTTCACTCTCTTTTCTCCTATATGGATACATGTAGTTGGAACTCTAAATCAAACACGGTTTGTGCTAACTCTTTGAAACTTGGCACAATAATGCAGTACCAGGTTCTATCGCTATGGTTTGTGTCCTATTGAAGTAGCCCCAAGCAGAGACTGACGAGAATGACTTTCATTGAAAGGGGTTTCCAAGCTTCCAAAAAACTACGAGTTTCCTGAAATCACAGCAAACATTTTTTCACCCAATCTTGATGATACTTGCAGGTAATGATCAGTACAACAATCCCACGTGGCTCACCAAATTTCTTTCTTCTAGGTTAACCGTTCCTTGGCAGTAACCGTTTTCATGTTTAGGTTTCACTCTGTTTTCTCCTATATGGATAAATGTAATTGAAACTCTAAATCAAACACGGTTTGTGCTAGCTCTTTGAAACTTGGCACAATAATGTAGTTCCAAGATCTATCGCTATGGTTTGTGTCCTATTGAAGTAGCCCCAAGCAGAGACTGACGAGAATCACTTTCATTGAAAGGGGTTGCCAAGCTTCCTAAAAACTACGAGTTTCCTGAAATCTCAGCAAACATTTTTTCACACAATCGTGGTGATATTTCAATTTAATGATCAGTACACCAATCCCACTTGGCTCACCAAATTTCGGTCTTCTAGGTTAAACCGTTCCTTTGCAGTAACCGTTTTCATGTTTAGGTTTCACTCTGTTTTCTCCTATATGGATAAATGTAGTTGAAACTCTAAATCAAACACGGTTTTTCCTAGCTCTTTGAAACTTGGCACAATAATGTAGTTCCAAGTTCTATCGCTATGGTTTGTGTCCTATTGAAGTAGCCCCAAGCAGAGACTGACGAGAATCACTTTCATTGAAAGGGGTTGCCAAGCTTCCAAAAAACTACGAGTTTCCTGAAATCTCAGCAAACATTTTTTCACCCAATCTTGATGATACTTGCAGGTAATGATCAGTACACCAATCCCACTTGGCTCACCAAATTTCGTTCTTCTAGGTTAAACCGTTCCTTTGCAGTAACCGTTTTCATGTTTAGGTTTCACTCTGTTTTCTCCTATATGGATACATGTAGTTGGAACTCTAAATCAAACACGGTTTGTGCTAGCTCTTTGAAACTCGGCACAAAAATGTAGTTTCAAGTTCTATCGCTATGGTTTGTGTCCTATTGAAGTAGCCCCAAGCAGAGACTGACGAGAATCACTTTCATTGAAAGGGTTGCCAAGCTTCCAAAAAACTAAGAGTTTCCTGAAATCTCAGCAAACATTATTTCACCCAATCTTGATGATACATGAAGGTAATGATCAGTACACCAACCCCAGTTGGCTCACCAAATTTCGTTCTTCTAGGTTAAACCGTTCCTTTGCAGTAACCATTTTAATGTCTAGATTTCCCTCTGTTTACTCCTCTATGGATACATGTAGTTGGAACCTTATATCAAACACGGTTTGTCCTAGCTCTTTGAAACTTGGCACAATAATGTAGTTCCAAGTTCTATCGCTATGGTTTGTGTCCTTTTGAAGTAGCCCCAAGCACAGACTGACGAGAATCACTTTCATTGAAAGGGGTTGCCAAGCTTCCAAAAAACTACGAGTTTCCTGAAATCTCAGCAAACATTTTTTCACCCAATCTTGATGATACTTCCATTTAATGATCATTACACCAATCCCACTTGGCTCACCAAATTTCGTTCATCTAATTTAAAGCGTTCCTTTGCAGTAACCGTTTCATGTTTAGGTTTCAGTCTGTTTTCTCCTATATGGATACATGTAGTTGGAACTCTAAATCAAACACGGTTTGTGCTAGCTCTTTGAAACTTGGCACAATAATGTAGTTCCAACTTCTATCGCTATGGTTTGTGTCCTATTGAAGTAGCCCGAAGCAGAGACTGACGAGAATCACTTTCATTGAAGGGGTTGCCAAGCTTCCAAAAAAGTACGAGTTTCCTGAAATCTCAGCAAACATTTTTTCACCCAATCTTGATGATAATTGCCGGTAATGATCAGTACACCAATCCCAATTGGCTCACTAAATTTCGTTCTTCTAGTTTAAACCGTTCCTTGGCAGTAACCGTTTTCATGTTTAGGTTTCACTCTGTTTTCTCCTATATAGGTACATGTAGTTGGAACTCTAAATCAAACACGGTTTGTGCTAGCTCTGTGAAACTTGGCACAATAATGTAGTTCCAAGTTCTATCGCTATGGTTTGTGTCCTATTGAAGTAGCCCCAAGCAGAGACTGACGAGAATCACTTTCATTGAAAGGGGTTGCCAAGCTTCCAAAAAACTACGAGTCTCCGGAAATATCATCAAACATATTTTCACCCAATCTTGATGATATTTCCATTTAATGATCAGTACACCAATCCCACTTGGCTCACCAAATTTCGTTCTTCTAGGTTAAACCGTTCCTTGGCAGCAACTGTTTTCATGTTTAGGTTTCACTCTGTTTTCTCCTATATGGATACATATAGTTGGAACTCTAAATCAAACACGGTTTGTGCTAGCTCTTTGAAACTTGGCACAATAATGTAGTTCCAAGTTCTATCGCTATGGTTTGTTTCCTATTGAAGTAGCCCAAAGCAGAGACTGACGAGAATCACTTTCATTGAAAGGGGTTGCAAGCTTCCAAAAAACTACGAGTTTCCTGAAATCTCAGCAAACATTTTTTTACCCAATCTTGATGATACTTGCAGGTAATGATCAGTACACCAATCCCACTAGGCTCACCAAATTTCGTTCTTCTAGTTTAAACAGTTCCTTTGCAGTCACCGTTTTCATGTTTAGGTTTCACTCTGTTTTCTCCTATATGGATACATGTAGTTGGAACTCTAAATCAAACACTTTTTGTGCTAGCTCTTTGAAACTTCGCACAATAATGTGGTTCCAAGTTCTATCGCTATGGTTTGTGTCCTATGAAGTAGCCCCAAGCAGAGACTGACGAGAATCACTTTCATTTAAAGGGATTGCCAAGCTTCCAAAAAACTACGAATTTCCTGAAACCTCAGCAAACATTTTTTCACCCAATCTTGATGACACTTCCATTTAATGATCAGTACACCAATCCCACTTGGCTCACCAAATTTCGTTCTTCTAGGTTAAACTGTTACTTTGCAGTTACCATTTTCATGTTTAGGTTTCACTCTGTTTTCTCCTATATGGGTACATGTAGTTGGAACTCTACATCAAACACGGTTTGAGCTAGCTCTTTGAAACTTGGCACAATAATGTAGTTCCAAGTTCTATCACTCTGGTTTGTGACCTATTGAAATAGCCCCTAGCTGAGACTGACGAGAATCACTTTCATTGAAAGGGGTTGCCAAGCTTCCAAAATACTACGAGTTTCCGGAAAAAGGAGCAAACATTTGTTCACCCAATCTTGATGATACTTGCAGGTAATGACCAGTACATCAATCCCTGTTGGCTCACCAAATTTTGTTCTTCTAGGTTTAACCGTTCCTTGTCAGTAACCGTTTTCATGTTTAGGTTTCACTCTGTTTTCTTCTATATGGATACATGTATTTGGAACTCTACATCAAACACGGTTTGTGCTAGCTCTTTGAAACTTGGCACAATAATGTAGTCCCAAGTTCTATATCTATGGTTTGTGTCCTATTGAAGTAGCCCCAAGCAGAGATTGACGAGAATCACTTTCATTGAAAGGGTAGCCAAGCTACCAAATAAGTACGAGTTTCCTGAAATCTCAGCAAACATTTTTTCAACCAATCTGGATGATACTTGCAGGTAATGATCACTCCACCAATCCCACTTGGCTCACCAAATTTTGTTCTTCTAGGTTAAATCGTTCCTTTGCAGTAACCATTTTCATGTTTAGGTTTCACTCTGTTTTCTCCTATATGGATACATGTAGTTGGAACTCTAAATCAAACACGGTTTGTGCTAGCTCTTTGAAACTTGGCACAATAATGAAGTTCCAAGTTCTATCGATAAGTTTTGTGTCCTATTGAAGTAGCCCCAGGCAGAGACTGACGAGAATCACTTTCATTGAAAGGGGTTGCCAGGCTTCCAAAAAAATACGAGTTTCCGGAAATCTCAGCAAACACATTTTCTCCTAATCTTGATGATACTTCCATTTAATGATCAGTACACCAATCCCACTTGGCTCACCAAATTTCGTTCTTCTAGGTTAAACCTTTCCTTTGCAGTAACCGTTTTCATGTTTAGGTTTCACTCTGTTTTCTTCTATATGGATACATGTATTTGGAACGCTAAATCAAACACGGTTTGTGCTAGCTGTTTGAAAATTTGCACAATAATGTAGTTCCATGTTCTATCGCTATGGTTTGTGTCCTATTGAAGTAGCCCCAGGCAGAGACTGACGAGAATCACTTCAATTGAAAGGGGTTGCCAAGCTTCCAAAAAACTACGAGTTTCCTGAAATCTCAACATTTTTTCACCCAATCATGATGATACTTGCAGGTAATGACCAGTACACCAATACCCCTTGGCTCACCAAATTTCTTTCTTCTAGGTAAAACCGTTCCTTGTCAGTAACCGTTTTCAAGTTTAGGTTTCACTCTGTTTTCTCCTATAGGATACATGTAGTTGGAACTCTAAATCAAACACCGTTTGTGCTAGCTGTTTGAAACTTGGCACAATAATGTAGTTCCAAGTTCTATCACTATGGTTTCTGTCCTATTGAAGTAGCCCCAAGCAGAGACTGACGAGAATCACTTTCATTGAAATTGGTTGCCAAGCTTCCAAAAAACTCCGAGTTTCCTGAAATCTCAGCAAACATTTTTTCATTCAATCTTGATGATACTTGCAGGTAATGATCACTACACCAATCCCAATTGGCTCACCAAATTTCGTTCTTCTAGGTTAAACCGTTCCTTTGCAGTAACCGTTTTCATGTTTAGGTTTCACTCTGTTTTCTCCTATATGGATACATATAGTTGGAACTCTAAATCAAACACGGTTTGTGCTAGCTCTTTGAAACTTGGCACAATAATATAGATCCAAGTTCTATCACTATGGTTTGTGTCCTATTGAAATAGCCCCTAGCTGAGACTGACGAGAATCACTTTCATTGAAAGGGGTTGCCAAGATTCCAAAAAACTACGAGTTTCCTGACATCTCAGCAAACATTTTTTCACCCAATTTTGAAGATATTTCCATTTAATGATCAGTACACCAATCCCACGTGGCTCACCAAATTTCATTCTTCTAGGTTTAACCGTTTCTTGGCAGTAACCGTTCTTATTGTTTAGGTTTCACTCTGTTTTCTCCTATATGGATACATGTAGTTGGAACGCTAAATCAAACACGGTTTGTGCTAGCTCTTTGAAACTTGGCACAATAATATAGTTCCAAGTTCTATCGCTATGGTTTGTGTCCTATTGAAGTAGCCTCAAGCAGAGACTGACGAGAATCACTTTCATTGAAAGGGGTTGCCAAGCTTCCAAAAAACTACGAGTTTCCTGAAATCTCAGCAAACATTTTTTCACCCAATCTTGATGATACTTGCAGGTAATGACCAGTACAGCAATCCCACTTGGCTCACCAAATTTCGTTCTTCTAGGTTAAACCGTTCCTTGTCAGTAACCGTTTTCATGTTTAGGTTTCACTCTGTTTTCTCCTATAGGATACATGTATTTGGAACTCTAAATCAAACACGGTTTGTGCTAGCTCTTTGAAACTTGGCACAATAATGTAGTTCCAAGTTCCATTGCTATGGTTTGTGTCCTATTGATGTAGCGCCAAGCAGAGACTGACGAGAATCACTTTCGTTGAAAGGGGTTGCCAAAATTCCAAAAAACGACGAGTTTCCTGAAAACTCAGCAAATATTTTTGCATCCAATCTTGATGATACTTCCATTAAATGATCAGTACACCAATCCCACTTGGCTAACCAAATTTGATTCTTCTAGTTTAAAACGTTGCATTGCAGTAGCCGTTTTCATGTTTGGGTTTCACTCTGTTTTCTCCTATATGGATACATGCAGTTGGAACTCTAAATCAAACACGGTTTGTTTTAGCTCTTTGAAACTTGGCACAATAATGTAGTTCCAAGTTCTATCACTATGGTTTGTGTCCTATTGAAGTAGCCCGAAGCAGAGACTGACGAGAATCACTTTCATTGAAAGGGGTTGCCAAGCTTCCAAAAAACTACGAGTTTCATGAAATCTCAGCAAACATTTTTTCACCCAATCTTGATGATACTTGCAGGTAATGATCACTACACCAATCCCAATTGGCTCACCAAATTTCGTTCTTCTAGGTTAAACCGTTCCTTGGCAGTAACCATTTTCATGTTTAGGTTTCACTCTGTTTTCTTCTATATGGATACATGTAGTGGGAACTCTACATCAAACACGGTTTGTGCTAGCTCTTTGACACGTGGCACAATAATGTATTTCCAAGTTCTATATCTATGGTTTGTGTCCTATTGAAGTAGCCACAAGCAGAGACTGACGAGAATCACTTCAATTGAAAGGCGTTGCCAAGCTTCCAAAAAACCACGAGTTTCCTGAATTCTCAGCCTACATTTTTTCACCCAATCTTGATGATACTTGCAGGTAATGGTCAGTACCCCAATCCCACATGGCTCACCAAATTTCGTACTTCTAGGTTAAACCGATTTTTTGCAGTAACCGTTTTCATGTTTAGGTTTCACTCTGTTTTCTCCTATATGGATACATGTAGTTGCAACTCTAAATCAAACACGGTTTGTGCTAGCTCTTTGAAACTTGGCACAAAAATGTAGTTCCAAGTTCTATCGCTATGGTTTGTGTTCTATTGAAGTAGCCCCAAACAGAGACTGACGAGAATCACTTTCATGAAAGGGGTTGCCAAGCTTTAAAAAAACTACGAGTTTCCTGAAATCTCAGCAAACATTATTTCACCCAATCTTGATGATACTTGCAGGTAATGATCAGTACCCCAATCCCACTTGGCTCACCAAATTTCGTACTTCTAGGTTAAACCGTTCCTTTGCAGTAACCGTTTTCATGTTTTGGTTTCACTGTGTTTTCTCCTATATGGATACATGTAGGTGGAACTCTAAATCAAACTCGGTTTGTGCTAGCTGTTGTAAACTTGGCACAATAATGTAGTTCCAAGTTCTATCGCTACGGTTTGTTTCCTATTTAAGTAGCCCCAAGCAGAGACTGACGAGAATCACTACAATTGAAAGGGGTTGCCAAGCTTCCAAAAACTACGAGTATCCTGAAATCTCAGCAAACATTATTTCACCCAATCTTGATGATACTTGCAGGTAATGATCACTACATCAATCGCACTTGGCTCACTAAATTTCGTTCCTCTAGTTTAAACCGTTCCTTTGCAGTAACCGTTTTCATGTTTAGGTTTCACTCTGTTTTCTCCTATACGGTTGCATATAGTTGGAACTCTAAATCAAATACGGTTTGTGCTAGCTCTTTGAAACTTGGTACAATAATGTAGTTCCAAGTTCTATCGCTATGGTTTGTGTCCTATTGAAGTAGCCCCAAGCAGAGACTGAGGTGAATCACTTTCATTGAAAGGGGTTGCCAAGCTTCCAAAAAACTACGAGTTTCCTGAAATCTCAGCAAACATTTTTTCAGCCAATCTTGATGATACTTGCAGGTAATGATCAGTACACCAATCCCACTTGGCTCACCAAATTTCGTTCTTCTAGTTTAAACCGCTCCTTTGCAGTAACTATGTTCATGTTTAGGTTTCACTCTGTTTTCTCCTATATGGATACATGTAGTTCGAACTCTAAATCAAACACGGTGTGTGCTAGCTCTTTGAAACTTGGCACAATAATAGAGTTCCAAGTTCTATCGCTAAGGTTTGTGTCCTATTGAAGTAGCCCCAAGCAGAGACTGACGAGAATCACTTTCATTAAAAGGGGTTGCGAAGCTTCCAAAAAAATACGAGTTATCGGAAATCTGAGCAAACATTTTTTTCACCCAATCTTTATGATACTTCCATTTAATGATCTGTACACCAATCCCACTTGGCTCACCAAATTTCGTTCTTCTAGGTTAAACCGTTCCTTTGCAGTAACCGTTTTCATGTTTAGGTTTCACTCTATTTTCTCCTATATGGATACAAGTATTTCGAACTCTAAATCAAACACGGTCTGTTCTAGCTCTTTGAAACTTGGCACAATAATGTAGTTCAACGTTCTATCACTATGAATTTGTGTGCTATTGAAGTATCTCCAAGTAGAGACTGACGAGAATCACTTTCATTGAAAGGAGTTGCCAAGCTTCCAAAAAACTACGAGTTTCCTGAAATCTCAGGAAACATTTTTTCACCCAATCTTGATGATACTTGCAGGTAATGATCACTACAACAATCCCACTTGGCTCACCAAATTTCGTTATTCTAGGTTAAACAGTTCCTTTCAGTAATCGTTTTCATGTTTAGGTTTCACTCTGTTTTCTCCTATATGGATACATGTAGTTGGAACTCTAAATCAAACAAGGTTTGTGCTAGCTCTTTGAAACTTGGCACAATAATGTAGTTCCAAGTTCTATCACTCTGGTTTGTGACCTATTGAAGTAGCCCCTAGCAGAGACTGACGAGAATCACTTTCATTGAAAGGGTTGCCAAGCTTCCAAGAAACTACGAGTTTCCGGAAATAGGAGCAAACATTTTTTCACCGAATCTTGATGATACTTGCAGGTAAGGATCAGTACACCAATCCCACTTGGCTTACCAAATTTTGTTCTTCTAGGTTAAACCGTTCCTTGTCAGTAACCGTTTTCATGTTTAGGTTTCACTCTGTTTTCTCCTATAGGATACATGTATTTGGAACTCTAAATCAAAACGGTTTGTGCTAGCTCTTTGAAACTTGGCACAATAATGTAGTCCCAAGTTCTATCACTATGGTTTGTGTCCTATTGAAGTAGCCCCAAGCAGAGACTGACGAGTATCACTTTCATTGAAAGGGGTTGCCAAGTTTCAAAAAACTACTAGTTTCCTGAAATCTCAGAAAACATTTTTTCACCCAATCTTGATGATACTTGCAGGTAATGATCACTACACCAATCCCAATTGGCTCACCAAATTTCGTTCTTCTAGGTTATATCGTTCCTTTGCAGTAACCATTTTCATGTTTAGGTTTCACTCTGTTTTCTCCTATATGGATACATATATTTGGAACTCTAAATCAAACACTGTTTGTGCTAGCTCTTTGAAACTTGGCACAATAATAGAGTTCCGAGTTCTATCGCTATGGTTTGTGTCCTATTGAAGTAGCGCCAAGCAAAGACTGACGAGAATCACTTTCATTTAAAGGGGTTGCCAAGCTTCCAAAAAACTACGAGTTTCCGGAAATCTCAGCAAACATTTTTTCACCCAATCTGGATGATACTTCTTTTAATGATCAGTACACCAATCCCTATTGGCTCACCAAATTTCGTTCTTCTAGGTTAAACCGTTTCTTTGCAGTAACCGTTTTCATGTTTAGGTTTCACTCTTTTGTCTTCTATATGGATACATGTATTTGGAACTCTAAATCAAACACGGTTTGGGCTAGCTCTTTGAAACTTGGCACAATAATGTAGTTCCAAGTTCTATCGCTATGGTTTGTGTCCTATTGAAGTAGGCCCAGGCAGAGACTGACGAGAATCACTTTCATTGAAAGGGGTTGCCAAGCTTCCAAAAAACTACGAATTTCTTGAAATCTCAGGAAACCTTTTTTTCACCAAATCTTGATGATACTTGCAGGTAATGACCAGTACACCAATCCCATGTTGCTCACCAAATTTCGTTCTTCTAGGTTAAACCTTTCCTTGGCAGTAACCATTTTCATGTTTAGGTTTCACTCTGATTTCTCCTATATGGATACATGTAGTTGGAACTCTAAATCACACACGGTTTGTGATAGCTCTTTGAAACTTGGCACAATAATATAGTTCCAAGTTCTATCGCTATGGTTTGTGTCCTATTGAAGTAGCCAGAAGCAGAGACTGACGAGAATCACTTTCATTGAAAGGGGTTGCCAAGCTTCCAAAAAACTACGAGTTTCCTGAAATCTCACCAAACATTTTTCACCCAATCTTGATGATACTTGCAGGTAATGATCAGTACACCATTCCACTTGGCCCACCAAATTTCGTTCTTCTAGGTTAAACGGTTCCTTTGCAGTAACCGTTTTCAAGTTTAGCTTTCACTCTGTTTTCTCCTATAGGATACATGTAGTTGGAACTCTAAATCAAACAAGGTTTGTGCTAGCTCTTTGAAACTTGGCACAATAATGTAGTTCCAACTTCTATCACTCTGGTTTGTGACCTATTGAAATAGTCCCAAGCAGAGACTGACGAGAATCACTTTCATTGAAAGGGGTTGCCAATATTCCAAAAAACTACGAGTTTCCAGAAATCTCAGTAAATATTTTTTCACCCAATCTTGCTGATACTTGCAGGTAATGACCAGTACACCAATCCCAATTGGCTCACCAAATTTCGTTCTTCTAGGTTAAACCGTTCCTTGTCAGTAACCGTTTTCAAGTTTAGGTTTCACTCTGTTTTCTCCTATAGGATACATGTATTTGGAACTCTAAATCAAACACTGTTTGTGCTAGCTCTTTGAAACTTTGCACAATAATGTAGTTCCAAGTTCTATATCTATGGTTTGTGTCCTATTGAAGTAGCCCCAAGCAGAGACTGACGAGAATCACTTAAATTAAAAGGGGTTGCCAAGCTTCCAAAAAACTACGAGTTTCCTGAAATCACAGCAAACATATTTCACCCTATCTTGATGATACCTGCAGGTAATGATCACTACACCAATCCCACTTGGATCACCAAATTTCATTCTTCTAGGTTAAACCGTTCCTTTGCCGTAACCGTTTTCATGGTTAGGTTTCACTCTGTTTTCTCCTATATGGATACATGTAGTTGGAACTCTAAATCAAACATGGTTTGTGCTAGCTCTTTGAAACTTGGCACAATAATGTAGTTCCAAGTTCGTTCGCCATGGTTTGTGTCCTATTGAAGTAACCCCAAACAGAGACTGAGGAGAATCACTTTCATGAAAGGGGTTGCCAAGCTTCCAAAAAACTACGAATTTCCTGAAATGTCAGCAACCATTTTTTCACCCAATCTTGATGATACTTGCAGGTAATGACCAGTACACCAATCCCACGTGGCTCACCAAATTTCGTTCTTCTCGGTTAAACCGTTCCTTGGCAATAACAGTTTTCATGTTTAGGTTTCACTATGTTTTCTCCTATATGGATACATGTAGATGGAACTCTAAATCAAACACGGTTTGTGCTACCTCTTTGACACTTGGCACAATAATGTAGTTCCAAGTTCTATGTCTATGGTTTGTGTCCTACTGAAGTAGCCCCAAGCAGAGACTGACGAGAATCACTTCAATTGAAAGGGGTTGCCAAGCTTAAAAAAACTACGAGTTTCCCGAATTCTCAGCCTACATTTTTTCACCCAATCTTGATGATACTTGCAGGTAATGATCAGTACACCAATCCCACTTGGCTCACCAAATTTCGTACTTCTAGGTTAAACCGTTATTTTGCAGTAACCGTTTTCATGTTTAGGTTTCACTCTGTTTTCTCCAATATGGATACATGTAGTTCGAACTCTAAATCAAACACGGTTTGTGATAGCTCTTTGAAACTTGGCACAATAATATAGTTCCAAGTTCTGTCGATATGGTTTGTGTCCTATTGAAGTAGCCACAAGCAGAGACTGACGAGAATCACTTTCACTGAAAGGGGTTGCCAAGCTTCCAAAAAACTACGAGTTTCCTGAAATCTCACCAAACATTTTTTCACCCAGTCTTGATCATACTTGCAGGAAATGATCAGTACACCAATCCCACTTGGCCCACCAAATTTCGTTCTTCTAGGTTAAACGGTTCCTTTGCAGGAACCATTTTCAAGTTTAGGTTTCACTCTGTTTTCTCCTATAGGATACATGTAGTTGGAACGCTAAATCAAACAAGGTTTGTGCTAGCTCTTTGAAACTTGGCACAATAATGTAGTTCCAACTTCTATCACTCTGGTGTGTGACCTATTGAAATAGCCCCAAGCAGAGACTGACGAGAATCACTTTCATTGAAAGGGGTTGCCAAGCTTCCAAAAAACTACGAGTTTCCAGAAATCTCAGCAAATATTTCTTCACCCAATCTTGCTGATACTTGCAGGTAATGACCAGTACACCAATCCCAATTGGCTCACCAAATTTCGTTCTTCCAGTTTAAACCGTTCCTTGTTAGTAACCGTTTTCAAGTTTAGGTTTCACTCTGTTTTCTCCTATAGGATACATGTATTTGGAACTCTAAATCAAACACTGTTTGTGCTAGCTGTTTGAAACTTTGCACAATAATGTAGTTCCAAGTTCTATATCTATGGTTTGTGTCCTATTGAAGTAGCCCCAAGAAGAGACTGTCGAGAATCACTTTCATTGAAAGGGGTTGCCAAGCTTCCAAAAAACTACGAGTTTCCTGAAATCACAGCAAACATATTTCACCCAATCTTGCTGATACTTGCAGGTAATGACCAGTACACCAATCCCACTTGGCTCACCGAATTTCGTTCCTCTAGTTTAAACCGTTCCTTTGCAGTAATCGTTTTCATGTTTAGGTTTCACTCTGTTTTCTCCTATATGGATACATGTAGTTGGAACTCTAAATCAAACACGGTTTGTGCTAGCTCTTTGAAACTTGGCACAATAATGTAGTTCCAAGTTTGATTGCTATGGTTTGTTTCCTATTGATGTAGCCCCAAGCAGAGACTGACGAGAATCACTTTCATTGAAAGGGGTTGCCAAGCTTCCAAAAAGCTACGAGTTTCCGGAAATCTCAGCAAACATTTTTTCACCCAATCTTGATGATACTTGCAGGTAATGATCAGTACACCATTCCCACTTGGATCACCAAATTTCATTCTTCTAGGTTAAACCGTTCCTTTGCCGTAACCGATTTCATGTTTAGGTTTCTCTCTGTTTTCTCCTATATGGATACATGTAGTTGGAACTCTAAATCAAACACGGTTTGTGCTAGCTCTTTGACACTTGGCACAATAATGTAGTTCCAAGTTCTATGTCTATGGTTTGTGTCCTACTGAAGTAGCCCCAAGCAGAGACTGACGAGAATCACTTCAATTGAAAGGGGTTGCCAAGCTTAAAAAAACTACGAGTTTCCCGAATTCTCAGCCTACATTTTTTCACCCAATCTTGATGATACTTGCAGGTAATGATCAGTACACCAATCCCACTTGGCTCACCAAATTTCGTACTTCTAGGTTAAACCGTTATTTTGCAGTAACCGTTTTCATGTTTAGGTTTCACTCTGTTTTCTCCAATATGGATACATGTAGTTCGAACTCTAAATCAAACACGGTTTGTGATAGCTCTTTGAAACTTGGCACAATAATATAGTTCCAAGTTCTGTCGATATGGTTTGTGTCCTATTGAAGTAGCCACAAGCAGAGACTGACGAGAATCACTTTCACTGAAAGGGGTTGCCAAGCTTCCAAAAAACTACGAGTTTCCTGAAATCTCACCAAACATTTTTTCACCCAGTCTTGATCATACTTGCAGGAAATGATCAGTACACCAATCCCACTTGGCCCACCAAATTTCGTTCTTCTAGGTTAAACGGTTCCTTTGCAGGAACCGTTTTCAAGTTTAGGTTTCACTCTGTTTTCTCCTATAGGATACATGTAGTTGGAACGCTAAATCAAACAAGGTTTGTGCTAGCTCTTTGAAACTTGGCACAATAATGTAGTTCCAACTTCTATCACTCTGGTGTGTGACCTATTGAAATAGCCCCAAGCAGAGACTGACGAGAATCACTTTCATTGAAAGGGGTTGCCAAGCTTCCAAAAAACTACGAGTTTCCAGAAATCTCAGCAAATATTTCTTCACCCAATCTTGCTGATACTTGCAGGTAATGACCAGTACACCAATCCCAATTGGCTCACCAAATTTCGTTCTTCCAGTTTAAACCGTTCCTTGTTAGTAACCGTTTTCAAGTTTAGGTTTCACTCTGTTTTCTCCTATAGGATACATGTATTTGGAACTCTAAATCAAACACTGTTTGTGCTAGCTGTTTGAAACTTTGCACAATAATGTAGTTCCAAGTTCTATATCTATGGTTTGTGTCCTATTGAAGTAGCCCCAAGAAGAGACTGTCGAGAATCACTTTCATTGAAAGGGGTTGCCAAGCTTCCAAAAAACTACGAGTTTCCTGAAATCACAGCAAACATATTTCACCCAATCTTGCTGATACTTGCAGGTAATGACCAGTACACCAATCCCACTTGGCTCACCGAATTTCGTTCCTCTAGTTTAAACCGTTCCTTTGCAGTAATCGTTTTCATGTTTAGGTTTCACTCTGTTTTCTCCTATATGGATACATGTAGTTGGAACTCTAAATCAAACACGGTTTGTGCTAGCTCTTTGAAACTTGGCACAATAATGTAGTTCCAAGTTTGATTGCTATGGTTTGTTTCCTATTGATGTAGCCCCAAGCAGAGACTGACGAGAATCACTTTCATTGAAAGGGGTTGCCAAGCTTCCAAAAAGCTACGAGTTTCCGGAAATCTCAGCAAACATTTTTTCACCCAATCTTGATGATACTTGCAGGTAATGATCAGTACACCAATCCCACTTGGATCACCAAATTTCATTCTTCTAGGTTAAACCGTTCCTTTGCCGTAACCGATTTCATGTTTAGGTTTCACTCTGTTTTCTCCTATATGGATACATGTAGTTGGAACTCTAAATCAAACACGGTTTGTGCTAGCTCTTTGACACTTGGCACAATAATGTAGTTCCAAGTTCTATATCTATGGTTTGTGTCCTATTGAAGTAGCCCCAAGCAGAGACTGACGAGAATCACTTCAATTAAAAGGGGTTGCCAAGCTTCCAAAAAACTACGAGATTCCTGAATTCTCATCCTACTTTTTTTCACCCAATCTTGATGATACTTGCAGGTAATGATCAGTACACCAATCCCACTTGGCTCACTAAATTTCGTTCTTCTAGTTTAAACCGTTCCTTGGCAGTAACCGTTTTCATGTTTAGGTTTCACTCTGTTTTCTCCTATATGGATACATGTAGTTGGAACTCTAAATCAAACACGGTTTGTGATAGCTCTTTGAAATTGGCACAATAATGTAGTTCCAAGTTCTATCGCTATGGTTTGTGTCCTATTGAAGTAGCCCCAAGCAGAGACTGACGAGAATCACTTACATTGAAAGGGGTTGCCAAGCTTCCAAAAAACTACGAGTTTCTGGAAATCTCAGTAAACATTTTTTCTCCCAATATTGATGATACTTCCATTTAATGATCAGTACACCAATCCCTTTTCGCTCACCACGTTTCGTTCTTCTAGTTTAAACCGTTCCTTGGCAGCAACTGTTTTCATGTTTAGGTTTCACTCTGTTTTCTCCTATATGGATACATGTAGTTGGAACTCTAAATCAAACACGGTTTGTGCTAGCTCTTTTAAACTTGGCACAATAATGTAGTTGCAAGTTACTTCGCTATGGTTTGTGTCCTATTGAAGTAGCCCCAAGCAGAGATAGATGAGAATCAATTTCATTGAAAGGGGTTGCCAAGCTTCGAAAAAACTAAGTTACCTTAAATCTCAGCAAACATTTTTTAACCCACCTTGATGATACTTGCAGGTAATGATCAGTACACGAGTCCCACATGGCTCACCAAATTTCGTTCTTCTAGGTTAAACCGTTCCTTTGCAGTAACCGTTTTCATGTTTAGGTTTCACTCTGTTTTCTCCTATATAGATACATGTAGTTGGAACTCTAAATCAAACATGGTTTGTGCTAGCTCTTTGAAACTTGTCACAATAATGTAGTTCCCAGTTCTGTCGCTATGGTTTTTGTTCTATTGAAGTGGCCCCAAGCAGAGACTGACGAGAATCACTTTCATTGAAAGGGGTTGCGAAGCTTCCAAAAAACTACGAGTTTCCTGAAATCTCAGCAAACATTTTTTCACCCAATCTTGATGATACTTACAGGTAATGATCAGTTCACCAGTCCCACTTTGCTCACCAAATTTTGTTCTTCTAGGTTAAACCGTTCCTTTGCAGTAACCGTTTCCAAGTTTAGGTTCCACTCTGTTTTCTCTTATATGGATACATGTAGTTGGATCTCTAAATCAAACACGGTTTGTGGTAGCTCTTTGAAACTTGGCACAGTAATGTAGTTCCAAGTTCTATCGCTATGGTTTGTGTCCTATTGAAGTAGCGCCAAGCATAGATTGACGAGAATCACTTTCATTGAAAGGGGTTGCCAAGCTTCCAAAAAACTAGGAGTGTCCGGAAATCTCAGCAAACATTTTATCACCCAATTTTTATGATACTTGCAGGTAATGATCAGTACACCAATCCCACTTGGCTCAGCCAATTTCGTTCTTCCAGGTTAAATCGTTCCTTTGCAGTAACCGTTTTCATGTTTAGGTTTCACTCTGTTTTCCCCTATATGGATACATGTAGTTGGAACTCTAAATCAAACACGGTTTGTGCTAGCTCTTTGAAACTTGGCACAATAATGTAGTTCCAAATTCTATCGCTATGGTTTGAGTCCTATTGAAGTAGCCCCAAGCAGAGACTAACGAGAATCACTTTCATTGAAAGGGGTTGCCAAGCTTCAAAAAAAGTACGAGTTTCCTGAAATCTCAGCAAACATTTTTTCACCCAATCTTGATAATACTTCCAGGTAATGATCAGTTCACCAGTCCCACTTGGCTCAACAAATTTCGTTCTTCTAGGTTAAACCGTTCCTTTGCAGTAACTGTTTACATTTTTAAGTTTCACTCTGTTTTCTCCTATAATTATACATGTATTTGGATCTCTAAATGAAACACGGTTTGTGCTAGCTCTTTGACACTTGGCACAATAATGTAGTTCCAAGTTCTATCACTATGGTTTGTGTCCAATTGAAGTAGCCCCAAGCAGAGACTGACAAGAATCACTTTCATTGAAAGCGATTGCCAAGCTTCCAAAAAACTACGAGTTTCCTGAAATCTCAGCAAATATTTTTTTCACACAATCTTGATGAACCTTGCAGGTAATGATCAGTACACCAATCCCACTTGGCTCACCAAATTTCGTTCTTCTAGGTTAAACCGTTCCTTTGCAGTAACTGTTTACATTTTTAGGTTTCACTCTGTTTTCTCCTATAATTATACATGTATTTGGATCTCTAAATGAAACACGGTTTGTGCTAGCTCTTTGACACTTGGCACAATAATGTAGTTCCAAGTTCTATCACTATGGTTTGTGTCCAATTGAAGTAGCCCCAAGCAGAGACTGACAAGAATCACTTTCATTGAAAGCGATTGCCAAGCTTCCAAAAAACTACGAGTTTCCTGAAATCTCAGCAAATATTTTTTTTCACACAATCTTGATGAACCTTGCAGGTAATGATCAGTACACCAATCCCACTTGGCTCACCAAATTTCGTTCTTCTAGGTTAAACCATTAATTTGCAGGAACCATTTACATATTCAGGTTTCAGTCTGTTTTCTCCTATATGGATACATGTAGTTGGAACTCTATATCAAACACGGTTTCTGCAAGCTCTTTCAAACTTGGCACAATAATATAGTTCCAAGTTCTATCGCTATGGTTTGTGTCCTATTGAAGTAGCCCCAAGCAGAGACTGACGAGAATCACTTTCATTGAAAGGGGTTGCCAAGCTTCCAAAAAACTACGAGTTTCCGGAAATCTCAACAAACATTTTTTCACCCAATCTTGATGATACTTCCATTTAATGATCAGTACACCAATCCGACTTGGTTCACCAAATTTCGTTCTTCTAGGTTAAACCGTTCCTTTGCAGTAACCGTTTTCATGTTTTGGTTTCACTCTGTTTTCTCCTATATGGATACTTGTAGTTGGAACTCTAAATCAAACACGGTTTGTGCTAGCTCTTTAAAACTTGGCACAATAATGTAGTTAAAAGTTCTATCGCTATGGTTTGTTTCCTATTGAAGTAGCCAGAAGCAGAGACTGAGGAGAATCACTTTCTTTGAAAGGGTGGCCAAGCTTCCAAAAATGTACGAGTTTCCTGAAATCTCAGCAACCTTTTGTTCACCCAATATTGATGATACTTGCAGGTAATGATCAGTACACCAATCCCACTTGGCTCACCAAATTTCGTTCTTCTAGGTTAAACCGTTCCTTTGCAGTAACCGTTTTCATCTTTAGGTTTCACTCTGTTTTCTCCTATTTGGATACATGTAGTTGGAACTCTAAATCAAACACCGGTTTGTGCTAGCTCTTTGAAACTTGGCACAATAATGTAGGTCCAGGTTCTATCGCTATGGTTTGTGTACTATCGAAGTAGAACCAAGCAGAGACTGATGAGAATCACTTTCATTGAAAGGGGTTGCCAAGCTTCCAAAAAACTACGAGTTTCCGGAAATCTCATCAACATTTTTTCACGCAATCTTGATGATACTTGCAGGTAATGATCAGTACACCAATCCCACTCGGCTCAGGAAATTTCGTTCTTCTAGGTTAAACAGTTCCTTGGCACTAACCGTTTTCATGTTTAGGTTTCACTCTGTTTTCTCCTATATGGATACAGGTAGTTGGAACTCTAAATAAAACACGGTTTGTGAGAGCTCTTTGAAACTTGGCACAAGAATGTAGTACCAAGTTCTATCGCTATGGTTTGTGTCCTATTGAAGTAGCCCCAAGCAGAGACTGATGAGAATGACTTTCATTGAAAGGGGTTGCCAAGCTTCCAAAAAACTAGGAGTTTCCGGAAATCTCAGCAAATATTTTTTCTCCCAATCTTGATGATACTTCCAATAGTGATCAGTACACCAATCCCACTTGGTTCACCAAATTTCGTTCTTCTAGATTAAACCTTTCCTTTGCAGTAACCGTTTACATGATTAGGATTCACTCTGTTTTCTCCTATATGGATACATGTAGTTGGAAATCTAAAACAAACACGGTTTGTGCTAGCTCTTTGACACTTGGCACAATAATGTAGTTCCAAGTTCTATCACTGTGGTTTGTGTCCTATTGAAGTAGCCCCAAGCAGAGACTGACGAGTATCACTTTCATTGAAAGGGGTGGCCAAGCTTCAAAAAACTACGAGTTTCCTTAAATCTCAGCAAACATATTTCACCCAATCCTGACGATACTTGCAGGTCATGATCAGTACACCAATCCCACTTGGCTCACCAAATTTCGTTCTTCCAGGTTAAACCGTTCCTTTGCAGTAACCGTTTTCATTTTTAGGTTTCACTCTGTTTTCTACTACATGGATACATGTAGTTGGAACTCTATATCAAACACGGTTTGTGCTACCTCTTTGAAACTTGGGAGAATAAGGTACTTCCAAGTTCTATCGCTATGGTTTTGTCCTATTGAAGTAGCCCCAAGCAGAGACTGACGAGAATCACTTTCATTGAAAAGGAGTTGCCAAACCTCCAAAAATCTACGAGTTTCGGGAAATCTCAGCAAACATTTTTTCACCCAATCTTGATGATACATGCAGGTAATGATCAGTACACCAACCGCACTTGGCACAACAAATTTAGTTCTTCTAGGTTAAACCGTTCCTTTGCAGTAACCATTTTAATGTCTAGATTTCACTCCGTTTACTCTTACAATGGATACACGTAGTTGGAAATCTATATCAAACACGGTTTGTGCTAGCTCTTTGACACTTGGCACAATAATGTAGTTACAAGTTCTATCGGTATGGTTTGTGTGCTATTGAAGTAGCCCCAAGCAGAGACTGACGAGAATCACTTTCACTGAAAGGGTGGCCAAGCTTCCAAAAAACTATGAATTTCCTTAAATCTCAGCAAACATATTTCACCCAATCTTGACGATACTTGCAGGTAATGATCAGTACACCAATCCCACTTGGCTCACCAAATTTCGTTCTTCTAGGTTAAACCGTTCCTTTGCAGTAACAGTTTTCATGTTTAGGTTTCACTCTGTTTTCTCCTATATGGATACATGTATTTGGAACTCTAAATAAAACACGGTTTGTGCTAGCTCCTTGAAACTTGGCACAGTAATGTAGTTCCAAGTTCTATCGCTGTGGTTTGTGTCCTATTGAAGAAGCCCCAAGCAGAGACTGACGAGAATCACTTTCATTGAAAGGGGTTGCCAAGCTTCCAAAAAACTACTAGTTTCCTTAAATTTCACAAACATTTTTTCAGCCAATCTTGATGATATTTCCATTTAATGATCAGTACACCAATCCCACTTGGCTCACAAAACTTCGTTCTTCTAGGTTAAACCGTTCCTTTGCAATAACGTTTTTCAAGTTTAGGTTTCACTCTGTTTTCTCTTATATGGATACATGTAGTTGGAACTCTATATCAAACACGGTTTGTGCTACCTCTTTGAAACTGGGCACAATAATGTAGTTCCAAGTTCTATCGCTATGGTTTGTGTCCTATTGAAGTAGCCCCAAGCAGAGACTGACGAGTATCACTTTCATTGAAAGGGGTGGCCAAGCTTCAAAAAACTACGAGTTTCCTTAAATCTCAGCAAACATATTTCACCCAATCCTGACGATACTTACAGGTAATGATTAGTACACCAATCCCACTTGGCTCACCAAATTTCGTTCTTCTAGGTTAAACCGTTCCTTTGCAGTAACCGTTTTCATGTATAGGTTTCACTCTGTTTTCTCCTATATGGATACATGTAGTTGGAACTCTAAATCAAATACGGTTTGTGCAAGCTCTTTGAAACTTGGCACAATAATGTAGTTCCAAGTTCTATCGCTATGGTTTGTGTCCTATTGAAGTAGCCCCAAGCAGAGACTGACGAGAATCACTTTCATTGAAAGGGGTTGCCAAGCTTCCAAAAAACTACGAGTTTCCTGAAATCTTAGCCAACATTTTTTCACCCAATCTTGATGACATTTCCATTTAATGATCAGTACACCAATCCCACATGGCTCACCAAATTTCGTTCTTCTAGGTTTAACCGTTCCTTTGCAGTAACCGTTTTCATGTTTAGGTTTCACTCCGTTTTCTCCTATAAGATTACATGTAGTTGGAACTCTAAATCAAACACGGTTTGTGCTAGCTCTTTGAAACTTGGCACAATAATGTAGTTCCAAGTTCTATCGCTATGGTTTGTGTCCTATTGAAGTAGCCCAAAGCCGAGACTGACGACAATAAGTTTCATTCAAAGGGGTTGCCAAGCTCAAAAAACTACGAGTTTCCTGAAATCTCAGCAAATATTTTTTTTACCCAATTTTGATGATACTTGCAGGTAAGGACCAGTACACCAATCCCACTTTGCTCACCTAATTTCGTTCTTCTAGGTTAAACCGTTCCTTTGCAGAAACCTTTTTCATGTTTAGGTTTCACTCTGTTTTCTCCTCTATGGATACATGTAGTTGGAACTCTAAATAAAACACAGTTTGTGCTAGCTCTTTGAAACTTGGCCCAATAATGTAGTTCCAAGTTCTAACGCTATGGTTTGTGTCCTATTGAAGTAGGCCCAAGCAGAGATTGATGAGAATCACTTTCATTGAAAGGGGTTGCCAAGCTTCCAAAGAAACTACGAGTTTCCGGAAATCTCACCAAACATTTTTTCATCCTATCTTAATGAGATTTCCATTTAAGGATCAGTACACCATTCCCACTTGGCTCACAAAATTTCGTTCTTCTAGGTTTAACCGTTCCTTTGCAGTAACCGTTTTCATTTTTAGGTTTCACTTTGTTTTCTCCTATATGGATACATGTAGTTGGAACTCTAAATCAAACACGGTTTGTGCTAGCTCTTTGAAACTTGGCACAAAAATGTAGTTCCAAGTTCTATCGCTATGCTTTGTGTCCTATTGAAGTAGCGCCAAGGAGAGACTGACGAGAATCACTTTCATTGAAAGGGGTTGCCAAGCTTCCAAAAAACTACGAGTTTCCTGAAATCTTAGCCAACATTTTTTCACCCAATCTTGATGATATTTCCATTTAATGATCAGTACACCAATCCCACATGGCTCACCAAATTTCGTTCTTCTTTGTTTAACCGTTCCTTTGCAGTAACCGTTTTCATCTTTAGGTTTCACTCTGTTTTCTCCTATATGGATACATGTATTTGGAACTGTATATCAAACACGGTTTGTGCTACCTCTTTGAAATTTGGGACAATAATGTAGTTCCAAGTTCTGTCGCAATGGTTTTTGTCCTATGGAATTAGCCCCAAGCAGAGACTGACGAGAATCACTCTCATTGAAAGGGGTTGCCAAGCTTCCAAAAAACTACATGTTTCCTGAAATCTCAGCGAATATTTTTTCACACAATCTTGATGATACTTGCAGGTAATGATCAGTACACCAATCCCACTTGGCTCACCAAATTTCGTTCTTCTAGGTTAAACCGTTCCTTTGCAGTAACCGTTTTCATGTTTAGGTTTCACTCTGTTTTCTCCTATATGGATACAAGTAGTTGGAACTCTATATCAAACACGGTTTGTCCTAGCTCTTTGAAACTTGGCACAATGATGTAGTTCCAAGTTCTATCGCTATGGTTTGTGTCCTATTGAATTAGCCCCAAGCAGAGACTGACGAGAATCACTTTCATTGAAAGGGGTTGCCAAGCTTCCAAAAAACTACGAGTTTCCTGAAATCTCAGCAAACATTTTTTCACCCAATCTTGATGATACATGCAGGTAATGATCAGTACACCAATCCCACATGGCTCACCAAATTTCGTTCTTCTAGGTTAAACCGTTCCTTTCCAGTAACCGTTTTCATGTTTAGGTTTCACTCTGTTTTCTCCTATATGGATACATGTAGTTGGAACTCTCAATCAAACACGGTTTGTGCTAGCTCTATGAAACTCGGCACAAAAATGTAGTTTCAAGTTCTATCGCTATGGTTTGTGTCCTATTGAAGTAGCCCCAAGCAGAGACTGACGAGAATCACTTTCATTGAAAGGGGTTGCCAAGCTTCCAAAAAACTAAGAGTTTCCTGAAATCTCAGCAAACATTATTTCACCCCATCTTGATGATACATGCAGGTAATGATCAGTACACCAACCCCAGTTGGCTTACCAAATTTCGTTCTTCTAGGTTAAACCGTTCCTTTGCAGTAACCATTTTAATGTCTAGATTTCCCTCTGTTTACTCCTATATGGATACATGTAGTTGGAACTCTATATCAAACACGGTTTGTGCTAGCTCTTTGAAAATTGGCACAATAATGTAGTTCCACGTTCCATCGCTATGGTTTGTGTCCTATTGATGTAGCCCCAAGCAGAGACTGACGAGAATCACTTTCATTGAAAGGGGTTGCCCAGCTTCCAAAAAACTATGAGTTTCCAGAAATCTCAGCAAACATTTTTTCACCCAATCTTGATGATACTTGCAGGTAATGACCAGTACACCAATCCCACTTGGCTCACCAAATTTCGTTCTTCTAGGTTAAAACGTTCCTTTGCAGTAACCGTTTTAATGTCTAGATTTCACTCTGTTTATTCCTATATGGATACATGTAGTTGGAACTCTATATCAAACACGGTTTGTGCTAGCTCTTTGAAACTTGGCACAATAATGTAATTACAAGTTCTATCGGTATGGGTTGTGTGCTATTGAAGTAGCCACAAGCAGAGACTGACGAGAATCACTTTCATTGAAAGGGGTTGCCAAGCTTCCAAAAAACTACAAGTTTGCTGAAATCTCAGCAAATACTTTTTCACCCAATCTTCAGATACTTGCAGGGAATGACCAGTACACCAACCTACTTGTCTCACTAAATTTCGTTCTTCTAGGTTAAACCGTTCCTTTGCAGTAACCGTTTTCATGTTTAGTTTTCACTCTGTTTTCTCCTATATGGATACATGTAGATGGAACTCTAAATCAAACACGGTTTGTGCTACCTCTTTGAAAATTGGGACAATAATGTAGTTCCAAGTTCTATCACAATGGTTTTTGTCCTATTGAAGTAGCCCCAAGCAGAGACTGACGAGAATCACTTTCATTGAAAGGGGTGGCCAAGCTTCCAAAAAACTACGAGTTTCCTGAAATTTCAGCCAATATTTTTTCACCCAATCTTGATGATACATGCAGGGAATGATCAGTACACCAATCCCACTTGGCTCACCAAATTTCGTTCTTCTAGGTTAAACAGTTCCTTTGTGTGAACGTCTAGTGCGTTCGGGTCCCTGGGTAAGGTTCGCGAAGAAATCAGGACACAGGGGATGCAGAGCAAAGGCAGCAAGTGCAACTGCATGCTGATGTTTATTTCTTAGCTTCTTTTATACACTTCTAGACATAAGGCAAACAATTCTTTTACATCACTTTATCCACATTGTCCTAATACCATGCTTCAGCTAATATATTAAACTAAAGTCTGATCGTTCTTATTCATTTGCTCAGTAAAGACAAGAGTTCTTTTGTAGAGTTTATCTAATCATCTGAGGCTGCATGTGTTTCTTTACTATGTACTGTTCCCAGGCTAAGCATGCCAAGAGCCTCTCCCTGTTGGCCCAGGTATGCTGAGCTCGTGACTTAAGACAAGGGGAAAAGAACATTTTCTCCTCCTAGCTTGGGCCTGCCCGAGCTCACCTTTGTCTTAGCCACTGCTCTTGCATAACCTTGGGCTTTAGGGGGCTTCAACAGGCATACTAAACCTTAACACCTTTGCAGTAACGGTTTTCATGTTTAGGTTTCACTCTGTTTTCTCCTATATGGATACATGTTGTTGGAACTCAAAACAAAATGGTTTGTGCTAGCTTTTGAAACTTGGCACAATAATGTAGTTCCAAGTTCTATCGCTTTGGTTTGTGTCCTATTGAAGTAGCCCAAAGCAGAGACTGATGAGAATCACTTTCATTGAAAGGGGTTGCAAAGCTTCCAAAAAACTACGAGTTTCCGGAAATCTCAGCAAACATTTTTTCACCCAATTTGATGATACTTTCGTTTAACGATCAGTACACGAATCCCACTTGGCTCACCAAATTTCGTTCTTCTAGGTTAAACCGTTCCTTTGCAGTCACCGTTTTCATCTTTAGGTTTCACTCTGTACATGTAGTTGAAACTCTAAATGAAACACGGTTTGTGCTAGCTCTTTGAAACTTGGCACAATAATGTAGTACCAAGTTCTGTCGCTATGGTTTGAGTCCTATTGAAGTAGCCCCAAGCAGAGACTGAGGAGAATCACTATCATTGAAAGGGGTTGCCAAGATTCCAAAAAACAACGAGTTTTGAAATATCCGCAAACATTTTTTCAACCAAACTTGATGATACTTCCATTTAATGATCAGTACACCAATCCCACTTGGCTCACCAAATTTCGTTCTTCTAGGTTAAACAGTTCCTTTGCAGTAACCATTTTCATGTTTAGGTTTCACTCTGTTTTCTCCTATATGGATACATGTAGTTGAAAGTCTAAAACAAACACGGTTTGTGCTAGCTCTTTGACACTTGGCACATTAATGTAGTTCCAAGTTCTATCACTATGGTTTGTGTCCTATTGAAGTAAGCCCAAGCAGAGACTGACGAGAATCACTTTCATTGAAAGGGTTTGCCAAGCTTCCAAAAAACTACGAGTTTCCTGAAATCTCAGCAAACATTTTTCACCCAATCTTGATGACACTTCCATTTAATGATCAGTACACCAATCCCACTTGGCTCACCAAATTTCGTTCTTCTAGGTTAAACAGTTCCTTTGCAGTAACCATTTACATGATTACGTTTCACTCTGTTTTCTCGTATATGGATACATGTAGTTGGAACTCTAAAACAAACACAGTTTGTGCTAGCTCTTTGAAACTTGGCAATAATGTAGTTCCAAGTTCTATCCCTATGATTTGTGTCCTATTGAAGTAGCCCAAAGCAGAGACTGATGAGAATCACTTTCATTAAAAGGGTTTGCCAAGCTTTGAAAAAACTATGAGTTTCCTGAAATCTCAGCAAACATTTTTTCACCCAATCTATATGATATTTTCGTTTAATGATCAGTACACGAATCCCACTTGGCTCACCAAATTTCGTTCTTCTAGGTTAAACCCTTCCTTGGCAGTAACCATTTCCATGTTTAGGTTTCACTCTGTTTTCTCCTATATGGATACATGTAGTTGGAACGCTAAAACAAACACAGTTTGTGCTAGCTCTTTGAAACTTGGCATAATAATGTAGTTCCAAGTTCTATCGCTACGGTTTGTGTCCTATTGAAGTAGGCCCAAGCAGAGACTGAAGAGAATCACTTTCATTGAAAGGGGTTGCCAAGCTTCCGAAAATCTACGAGTTTCCGGAAATCTCAGCAAACATTTTTTCTCCCAATGTTGATGATACTTGCAGGTAATGATCAGTACACCAATCCCACTTGGCTCACCAAATTTCGTTCTTCTAGGTTAAACACTTCCTTTGCAGAAACCGTTTTCATGTTTAGGTTTCACTCTGTTTTCTCCTATATGGATATTGTAGTTGGAACTCTAAATCAAACACGGTTTGTGCTAGCTCTTTGAAACTTGGCACAATAATGTAGTTACAACTTCTATCCCTATGTTTTGTGTCCTATTGAAGTAGCCCCAAGCAGAGACTGATGAGAATCACTTTCATTGAAAGGGGTTGCCAAGCTTCCAAAAACCTACGAATTTCCTGAAATCTCTGCAAAAATTTTTTCACCCCATCTTGATGATACTTCCATTTAATGATCAGTACACCAATCTCACTTGGCTCACCCAATTTCGTTCTTCTAGGTTAAACCGTTCCTTTGCAGTAACCATTTTCATCTTTAGGTTTCACTCTGTTTTCTCCTATATGGATACATGTAGTTGGAACTCTAAATCAAACATGGTTTGTGCTAGATGTTTGAAACTTCCACAATAATGTAGTTCCAAGTTCTATCGCTATGGTTTGTGTCCTATTGAAGTAGCCGCAAGCAGAGACTGAAGATAATCACTTTCATTGAAAAGGAGTTGCCAAACTTCCAAAAAACTACGAGTTTCCTGAAATCTCAAAAAACATTTTTTCACCCAATCTTGATGATACTTGCAGGTGATGACTATTACACCGTTCCCACTTGGCTCACCAAATTTCGTTCTTCTAGGTTAAACAGTTCCTTTGCAGTAACCGTTTTCATGTTTAGGTTTCACTCTGTTTTCTCCTATATGTATACATGTAGTTGGAACTCTAAATCAAACACGGTTGTGCTAGCTCTTTGAAACTTGGCACAATAATGTAGTTCCAAGTTCTTTCGATATGGTTTGTGTCCCATTGAAGTAGCCCCAAGCAGAGACTGAAGAGAATCACTTTCATTGAAAGGGGTTGCCAAGCTTCCAAAAACCTACGAGTTTCCTGAAATCTCAGCAAACATTTTTTCACCGAATCTTGATGATACTTGCAGGTAATGATCAGTACACCAATCCCACTTGGCTCACCAAATTTCGTTCTTCTAGGTTAAACCGTTCCTTGGCAGTAACCATTTCCATGTTTAGTTTTCACTCTGTTTTCTCCTATATGGATACATGTAGTTGGAACTCTAAAACAAACACAGTTTGTACTAGCTCTTTGAAACTTGGCATAATAATGTAGTTCCAAGTTCTATCGCTATGGTTTGTGTCCTATTGAAGTAGCCCCAAGCAGAGACTGACGAGAATCACTTTCATTGAAAAGGGTTGCCAAGCTTCCGAAAATCTACGAGTTTCCGGAAATCTCAGCAAACATTTTTTCTCCCACTGTTGATGATACTTTCGTTTAATGATCGGTACACGAATCCCACTTGCCTCGCCAAATTTCGTTCTTGTAGGTTAAACAGTTCCTTTGCAGTAACCGTTTTCATGTTTAGGTTTCACTCTGTTTTCTCCTATATGGATACATAAAGTTGGAACTCTAAATCAAACACGGTTTGTGCTAGCTCTTTGAAACTTGGCACAATAATGTAGTTCCAAGTTCTTTCGCTATGGTTTGTGTCCCATTGAAGTAGCCCCAAGCAGAGACTGACGAGAATCACTTTCATTGAAAGGGGTTGCCAAGCTTCCAAAAACCTACGAGTTTCCTGAAATCTCAGCAAACATTTTTTCACCGAATCTTGATGATACTTGCAGGTAATGATCAGTACACCAATCCCACTTGGCTCACCAAATTTCGTTCTTCTAGATTAAACCGTTCCTTGGCAGTAACCATTTCCATGTTTAGTTTTCACTCTGTTTTCTCCTATATGGATACATGTATTTGGAACTCTAAAACAAACACAGTTTGTACTAGCTCTTTGAAACTTGGCATAATAATGTAGTTCCAAGTTCTATCGCTATGGTTTGTGTCCTATTGAAGTAGCCCCAAGCAGAGACTGACGAGAATCACTTTCATTGAAAAGGGTTGCCAAGCTTCCGAAAATCTACGAGTTTCCGGAAATCTCAGCAAACATTTTTTCTCCCACTGTTGATGATACTTTCGTTTAATGATCAGTACACGAATCCCACTTGCCTCGCCAAATTTCGTTCTTGTAGGTTAAACCGTTCCTTTGCAGTAACCGTTTTCATGTTCTGGTTTCACTCTGTTTTCTCCTATATGGATACATGTAGTTGGAACTCTAAATCAAACACGGTTTGTGCTAGCTCTTTGAAACTTGGCACAATAATGTAGTTCCAAGTTCTTTCGCTATCGTTTGTGTCCAATTGAAGTAGCCCCAAGCAGAGACTGACGAGAATCACTTTCATTGAAAGGGGTTGCCAAGCTTCCAAAAACCTACGAATTTCCTGAAATCTCGGCAAAAATTTTTTCACCCCATTTTGATGATACTTCCATTTAATGATCAGTACACCAATCTCACTTGGCTCACCCAATTTCGTTCTTCTAGGTTAAACCGTTCCTTTGCAGTAACCATTTTCATCTTTAGGTTTCACTCTGTTTTCTCCTATATGGATACATGTAGTTGGAACTCTAAATCAAACATGGTTTGTGCTAGATGTTTGAAACTTGGCAGAATAATGTAGTTCCAAGTTCTATCGCTATGGTTTGTGTCCTATTGAAGTAGCTCAAAGCAGAGACTGAAGATAATCACTTTCATTGAAAAGGAGTTGCCAAACTTCCAAAAAACTACGAGTTTCCTGAAATCTCAAAAAACATTTTTTCACCCAATCTTGATGACACTTGCAGGTGATGACTATTACACCGTTCCCACTTGGCTCACCAAATTTCGTTCTTCTAGATTAAACCGTTCCTTGGCAGTAACCATTTCAATGTCTAGGTTTCACTCTGTTTTCTCCTATATGTATACATGTAGTTGGAACTCTAAAACAAACACAGTTTGTGCTAGCTCTTTTAAACTTGGCATAATAATGTAGTTCCAAGTTCTATCGCTATGGTTTGTGTCCTATTGAAGTAGCCCCAAGCAGAGACTGAGGAGAATCACTTTCATTGAAAAGGGTTGCCAAGCTTCCGAAAATCTACGAGTTTCCGGAAATCTCAGCAAACATTTTTTCTCCCAATGTTGATGATACTTGCAGGTAATGATCAGTACACCAATCCCACTTGGCTCACCAAATTTCGTTCTTCTAGGTTAAACAGTTCCTTTGCAGAAACCGTTTTCATGTTTAGGTTTCACTCTGTTTTCTCCTATATGGATACATGTAGTTGGAACTCTAAAACAAAACGGTTTGTGCTAACTCTTTGAAACTTGGCACAATAATGTAGTTCCAAGTTCTTTCGCTATGGTTTGTGTCCCATTGAAGTAGCCCCAAGCAGAGACTGACGAGAATCACTTTCATTGAAAGGGGTTGCCAAGCTTCCAAAAAACTACGAGTTTCCGGAAATCTCAGCAAACATTTTTTCACCCAAACTTGATGATACTTGCAGGTAATGATCAGTACACCAATCCCACTTGGCTCACCAAATTTCGTTCTTCTAGGTTAAACCGTTCCTTTGCAGTAACCGCTTTCATGTTTAGGTTTCACTCTGTTTTCTCCTATATGGATACATGTAGTTGGAAATCTAAATCAAACACGGTTGGTGCTAGCTCTTTGAAACTTGGCACAATACTGTAGTTCCAAGTTCTATCGCTATGTTTTGTGTCCTATTGAAGTAGCCCCAAGCAGAGACTGACGAGAATCAATTTCATTGAAAGGGGTTGCCAAGCTTCCAAAAAACTACGAGTTTCCGGAAATCTCAGCAAACATTTTTTCACCCAAACTTGATGATATTTTCGTTTCATGATCAGTACACGAATCCCACTTGGCTCACCAAATTTCGTTCTTCTAGGTTAAACTGTTCCTTGGCAGTAACCATTTCCATGTTTAGTTTTCACTCTGTTTTCTCCTATAGGGATACATGTAGTTGGAACTCTAAATCAAACACGGTTTGTGCTAGCTCTTTGAAACTTGGCACAATAATGTAGTTCCATGTTCTATCGCTATGGTTTGTGTCCTATTGAAGTAGCCCCAAGCAGAGACTGACGAGAATCACTTTCATGGAAAGGGGTTGCCAAGCTTCCAAAAAACTACGAATTTCCTGAAATATCAGCATACGTTTTTTCACCCAAACTTGATAATACTTTCAGGTAATGATCAGTTCACCAGTCCCACTTGGCTCACCAAATTTCGTTCTTCTAGGTTAAACCGTTCCTTTGCAGTAACCGCTTTCATGTTTAGGTTTCACTCTGTTTTCTCCTATATGGATACATGTAGTTGGAAATCTAAATCAAACACGGTTTGTGCTAGCTCTTTGAAACTTGGCACAATAGTGTAGTTCCAAGTTCAATCGATATGGTTTGTGTCCTATTGTAGTAGTCCCAAGCAGAGACTGACGAGAATCACTTTCATTGAAAGGGGTTTCCAAGCTCCAAAAAACTACGAGTTCCTGGAAATCTCAGCAAACATTTTTTTAACCAATCTTGATGATACTTGCAGGTAATGATCAGTACACCAATCCCACTTGGCTCACCAAATTTCGTTCTTCTAGGTTAAACCGTTCCTTTGCAGTAACCGCTTTCATGTTTAGGTTTCACTCTGTTTTCTCCTATATGGATACATGTAGTTGGAAATCTAAATCAAACACGGTTGGTGCTAGCTCTTTGAAACTTGGCACAATACTGTAGTTCCAAGTTCTATCGCTATGTTTTGTGTCCTATTGAAGTAGCCCCAAGCAGAGACTGACGAGAATCAATTTCATTGAAAGGGGTTGCCAAGCTTCCAAAAAACTACGAGTTTCCGGAAATCTCAGCAAACATTTTTTCTCCCAATCTTGATGATACTTCCAATTAATGATCAGTACACCAATCCCACTTGGCTCACCAAGTTTCGTTCTTCTAGTTTAAACCGTTACTTGGCAGTAACCGTTTTCATGTTTAGGTTTCAATTTGTTTTCTCTTAAATGGATACATGTAGTTGGAACTCTAAAAAAACACGGTTTGTGCTAGGTCTTTGACACTTGGCACAATAATATAGTTCCAAGTTCTATCGCTATGGTTTGTGTCCTATTGAAATAGCCCAAAGCAGAGACTGATGAGAATCACTTTCATTGAAAGGGGTTGCCAAGCTTCCAAAAAATTACGAGTTTCCGGAAATCTCAGCAAACATTTTTTTAACCAATCTTGATGATATTTTCTTTTAATGATCAGTACACGAATCCCACTTTGCTCACCAAATTTCGTTCTTCTAGGTTAAACCGTTCCTTGGCAGTAACCGTTTTCATGTTCAGGTTTCACTCTGTTTTCTCCTATATGGATACATGTAGTTGGAACTCTAAATCAAACACGGTTTGTGCTAGCTCGTTGAAACTTGGCAAAATAATGTTGTTCCAAGTTCTTTCGCTATTGTTTGTGTCCTATTGAAGTAGCCCCAAGCAGAGACTGACGAGAATCACTTTCATTGAAAGGGGTTGCCAAGCTTCCAAAAAACTACGAGTTTCCGGAAATCTCAGCAAATATTTTTTCACCCAATCTTGATGATACTTGCAGGTCATGACCAGTACACCAATCCCACTTGGCTCACCAAATTTCGTTCTTGTAGCATAAACCGTTCCTTTGCAGTAACAGTTTTCATATTTAGGTTTCACTCTGTTTTCTCCTATATGGATACATGTATTTGGAACTCTAAATCAAACACGGTTTGTGCTAGCTCCTTGAAACTTGGCATAAGAATGTAGTTCCAAGTTCTTTCGCTATGTTTTGTGTCCTATTGAAGTAGCCCCAAGCAGAGACTGACGAGTATCACTTTCATTGAAAGGGGTTGCCAAGCTTCCAAAAAACTACAAGTTTCCTGAAATCTCAGCAAACATTTTTTCACCCAATCTATATGATATTTTCGTTTAATGATCAGTACACGAATCCCACTTGGCTCACCAAATTTCGTTCTTCTAGGTTAAACCCTTCCTTGGCAGTAACCATTTCCATGTTTAGGTTTCACTCTGTTTTCTCCTATATGGATACATGTAGTTGGAACTCTAAAACAAACACAGTTTGTGCTAGATGTTTGAAACTTGGCACAATAATGTAGTTCCAAGTTCTATCGCTATGGTTTGTGTCCTATTGAAGTAGCCGCAAGCAGAGACTGAAGATAATCACTTTCATTGAAAAGGAGTTGCCAAACTTCCAAAAAACTACGAGTTTCCTGAAATCTCAAAAAACATTTTTTCACCCAATCTTGATGATACTTGCAGGTGATGACTATTACACCGTTCCCACTTGGCTCACCAAATTTCGTTCTTATACGTTAAGCCATTCGTTTGCAGTAACCGTTTTCATGTTTAGGTTTCACTCTGTTTTCTCCTATATGGATACATAAAGTTGGATCTCTAAATCAAACACGGTTTGTGCTAGCTCTTTGAAACTTGGCACAATAATGTAGTTCCAAGTTCTTTCGCTATGGTTTGTGTCCCATTGAAGTAGCCCCAAGCAGAGACTGACGAGAATCACTTTCATTGAAAGGGGTTGCCAAGCTTCCAAAAACCTACGAGTTTCCTGAAATCTCAGCAAACATTTTTTCACCGAATCTTGATGATACTTGCAGGTAATGATCAGTACACCAATCCCACTTGGCTCACCAAATTTCGTTCTTCTAGATTAAACCGTTCCTTGGCAGTAACCATTTCCATGTTTAGTTTTCACTCTGTTTTCTCCTATATGGATACATGTATTTGGAACTCTAAAACAAACACAGTTTGTACTAGCTCTTTGAAACTTGGCATAATAATGTAGTTCCAAGTTCTATCGCTATGGTTTGTGTCCTATTGAAGTAGCCCCAAGCAGAGACTGACGAGAATCACTTTCATTGAAAAGGGTTGCCAAGCTTCCGAAAATCTACGAGTTTCCGGAAATCTCAGCAAACATTTTTTCTCCCACTGTTGATGATACTTTCCTTTAATGATCAGTACACGAATCCCACTTGCCTCGCCAAATTTCGTTCTTGTAGGTTAAACCGTTCCTTGGCAGTAACCGTTTTCATGTTCTGGTTTCACTCTGTTTTCTCCTATATGGATACATGTAGTTGGAACTCTAAATCAAACACGGTTTGTGCTAGCTCTTTGAAACTTGGCACAATAATGTAGTTCCAAGTTCTTTCGCTATCGTTTGTGTCCAATTGAAGTAGCCCCAAGCAGAGACTGACGAGAATCACTTTCATTGAAAGGGGTTGCCAAGCTTCCAAAAACCTACGAATTTCCTGAAATCTCAGCAAATATTTTTTCACCCCATTTTGATGATACTTCCATTTAATGATCAGTACACCAATCTCACTTGGCTCACCCAATTTCGTTCTTCTAGGTTAAACCGTTCCTTTGCAGTAACCATTTTCATCTTTAGGTTTCACTCTGTTTTCTCCTATATGGATACATGTATTTGGAACTCTAAATCAAACATGGTTTGTGCTAGATGTTTGAAACTTGGCAGAATAATGTAGTTCCAAGTTCTTTCGCTATGGTTTGTGTCCCATTGAAGTAGCCCCAAGCAGAGACTGACGAGAATCACTTTCATTGAAAGGGGTTGCCAAGCTTCCAAAAACCTACGAGTTTCCTGAAATCTCAGCAAACATTTTTTCACCGAATCTTGATGATACTTGCAGGTAATGATCAGTACACCAATCCCACTTGGCTCACCAAATTTCGTTCTTCTAGATTAAACCGTTCCTTGGCAGTAACCATTTCCATGTTTAGTTTTCACTCTGTTTTCTCCTATATGGATACATGTAGTTGGAACTCTAAAACAAACACAGTTTGTACTAGCTCTTTGAAACTTGGCATAATAATGTAGTTCCAAGTTCTATCGCTATGGTTTGTGTCCTATTGAAGTAGCCCCAAGCAGAGACTGACGAGAATCACTTTCATTGAAAAGGGTTGCCAAGCTTCCGAAAATCTACGAGTTTCCGGAAATCTCAGCAAACATTTTTTCTCCCACTGTTGATGATACTTTCCTTTAATGATCAGTACACGAATCCCACTTGCCTCGCCAAATTTCGTTCTTGTAGGTTAAACCGTTCCTTGGCAGTAACCGTTTTCATGTTCTGGTTTCACTCTGTTTTCTCCTATATGGATACATGTAGTTGGAACTCTAAATCAAACACGGTTTGTGCTAGCTCTTTGAAACTTGGCACAATAATGTAGTTCCAAGTTCTTTCGCTATCGTTTGTGTCCAATTGAAGTAGCCCCAAGCAGAGACTGACGAGAATCACTTTCATTGAAAGGGGTTGCCAAGCTACCAAAAACCTACGAATTTCCTGAAATCTCAGCAAATATTTTTTCACCCCATTTTGATGATACTTCCATTTAATGATCAGTACACCAATCTCACTTGGCTCACCCAATTTCGTTCTTCTAGGTTAAACCGTTCCTTTGCAGTAACCATTTTCATCTTTAGGTTTCACTCTGTTTTCTCCTATATGGATACATGTATTTGGAACTCTAAATCAAACATGGTTTGTGCTAGATGTTTGAAACTTGGCAGAATAATGTAGTTCCAAGTTCTATCGCTATGGTTTGTGTCCTATTGAAGTAGCTCAAAGCAGAGACTGAAGATAATCACTTTCATTGAAAAGGAGTTGCCAAACTTCCAAAAAACTACGAGTTTCCTGAAATCTCAAAAAACATTTTTTCACCCAATCTTGATGACACTTGCAGGTGATGACTATTACACCGTTCCCACTTGGCTCACCAAATTTCGTTCTTCTAGATTAAACCATTCCTTGGCAGTATCCATTTCAATGTTTAGGTTTCACTCTGTTTTCTCCTATATGTATACATGTAGTTGGAACTCTAAAACAAACACAGTTTGTGCTAGCTCTTTTAAACTTGGCATAATAATGTAGTTCCAAGTTCTATCGCTATGGTTTGTGTCCTATTGAAGTAGCCCCAAGCAGAGACTGAGGAGGATCACTTTCATTGAAAAGGGTTGCCAAGCTTCCGAAAATCTACGAGTTTCCGGAAATCTCAGCAAACATTTTTTCTCCCAATGTTGATGATACTTGCAGGTAATGATCAGTACACCAATCCCACTTGGCTCACCAAATTTCGTTCTTCTAGGTTAAACCGTTCCTTGGCAGTAACCGTTTTCATGTTCAGGTTTCACTCTGTTTTCTCCTATATGGATACATGTAGTTGGAACTCTAAATCAAACACGGTTTGTGCTAGCTCGTTGAAACTTGGCAAAATAATGTTGTTCCAAGTTCTTTCGCTATTGTTTGTGTCCTATTGAAGTAGCCCCAAGCAGAGACTGACGAGAATCACTTTCATTGAAAGGGGTTGCCAAGCTTCCAAAAAACTACGAGTTTCCGGAAATCTCAGCAAATATTTTTTCACCCAATCTTGATGATACTTGCAGGTCATGACCAGTACACCAATCCCACTTGGCTCACCAAATTTCGTTCTTGTAGCATAAACCGTTCCTTTGCAGTAACAGTTTTCATATTTAGGTTTCACTCTGTTTTCTCCTATATGGATACATGTATTTGGAACTCTAAATCAAACACGGTTTGTGCTAGCTCCTTGAAACTTGGCATAAGAATGTAGTTCCAAGTTCTTTCGCTATGTTTTGTGTCCTATTGAAGTAGCCCCAAGCAGAGACTGACGAGTATCACTTTCATTGAAAGGGGTTGCCAAGCTTCCAAAAAACTACAAGTTTCCTGAAATCTCAGCAAACATTTTTTCACCCAATCTATATGATATTTTCGTTTAATGATCAGTACACGAATCCCACTTGGCTCACCAAATTTCGTTCTTCTAGGTTAAACCCTTCCTTGGCAGTAACCATTTCCATGTTTAGGTTTCACTCTGTTTTCTCCTATATGGATACATGTAGTTGGAACTCTAAAACAAACACAGTTTGTGCTAGATGTTTGAAACTTGGCACAATAATGTAGTTCCAAGTTCTATCGCTATGGTTTGTGTCCTATTGAAGTAGCCGCAAGCAGAGACTGAAGATAATCACTTTCATTGAAAAGGAGTTGCCAAACTTCCAAAAAACTACGAGTTTCCTGAAATCTCAAAAAACATTTTTTCACCCAATCTTGATGATACTTGCAGGTGATGACTATTACACCGTTCCCATTTGGCTCACCAAATTTCGTTCTTATACGTTAAGCCATTCGTTTGCAGTAACCGTTTTCATGTTTAGGTTTCACTCTGTTTTCTCCTATATGGATACATAAAGTTGGATCTCTAAATCAAACACGGTTTGTGCTAGCTCTTTGAAACTTGGCACAATAATGTAGTTCCAAGTTCTTTCGCTATGGTTTGTGTCCCATTGAAGTAGCCCCAAGCAGAGACTGACGAGAATCACTTTCATTGAAAGGGGTTGCCAAGCTTCCAAAAACCTACGAGTTTCCTGAAATCTCAGCAAACATTTTTTCACCGAATCTTGATGATACTTGCAGGTAATGATCAGTACACCAATCCCACTTGGCTCACCAAATTTCGTTCTTCTAGATTAAACCGTTCCTTGGCAGTAACCATTTCCATGTTTAGTTTTCACTCTGTTTTCTCCTATATGGATACATGTATTTGGAACTCTAAAACAAACACAGTTTGTACTAGCTCTTTGAAACTTGGCATAATAATGTAGTTCCAAGTTCTATCGCTATGGTTTGTGTCCTATTGAAGTAGCCCCAAGCAGAGACTGACGAGAATCACTTTCATTGAAAAGGGTTGCCAAGCTTCCGAAAATCTACGAGTTTCCGGAAATCTCAGCAAACATTTTTTCTCCCACTGTTGATGATACTTTCCTTTAATGATCAGTACACGAATCCCACTTGCCTCGCCAAATTTCGTTCTTGTAGGTTAAACCGTTCCTTGGCAGTAACCGTTTTCATGTTCTGGTTTCACTCTGTTTTCTCCTATATGGATACATGTAGTTGGAACTCTAAATCAAACACGGTTTGTGCTAGCTCTTTGAAACTTGGCACAATAATGTAGTTCCAAGTTCTTTCGCTATCGTTTGTGTCCAATTGAAGTAGCCCCAAGCAGAGACTGACGAGAATCACTTTCATTGAAAGGGGTTGCCAAGCTTCCAAAAACCTACGAATTTCCTGAAATCTCAGCAAATATTTTTTCACCCCATTTTGATGATACTTCCATTTAATGATCAGTACACCAATCTCACTTGGCTCACCCAATTTCGTTCTTCTAGGTTAAACCGTTCCTTTGCAGTAACCATTTTCATCTTTAGGTTTCACTCTGTTTTCTCCTATATGGATACATGTATTTGGAACTCTAAATCAAACATGGTTTGTGCTAGATGTTTGAAACTTGGCAGAATAATGTAGTTCCAAGTTCTTTCGCTATGGTTTGTGTCCCATTGAAGTAGCCCCAAGCAGAGACTGACGAGAATCACTTTCATTGAAAGGGGTTGCCAAGCTTCCAAAAACCTACGAGTTTCCTGAAATCTCAGCAAACATTTTTTCACCGAATCTTGATGATACTTGCAGGTAATGATCAGTACACCAATCCCACTTGGCTCACCAAATTTCGTTCTTCTAGATTAAACCGTTCCTTGGCAGTAACCATTTCCATGTTTAGTTTTCACTCTGTTTTCTCCTATATGGATACATGTAGTTGGAACTCTAAAACAAACACAGTTTGTACTAGCTCTTTGAAACTTGGCATAATAATGTAGTTCCAAGTTCTATCGCTATGGTTTGTGTCCTATTGAAGTAGCCCCAAGCAGAGACTGACGAGAATCACTTTCATTGAAAAGGGTTGCCAAGCTTCCGAAAATCTACGAGTTTCCGGAAATCTCAGCAAACATTTTTTCTCCCACTGTTGATGATACTTTCCTTTAATGATCAGTACACGAATCCCACTTGCCTCGCCAAATTTCGTTCTTGTAGGTTAAACCGTTCCTTGGCAGTAACCGTTTTCATGTTCTGGTTTCACTCTGTTT